>NC_038255.2:16845402-16939379 GCF_000004515.6 Glycine max | reverse complement strand
CCTTCCCTTTATGTAAAGGTGGGGACGGGAGTGCCTCTACAAACAAATACATAAATATATAATCATATATAGCGGTAGGTAGGAATGTATGAAGGTAGGAAAAAGGAATTTTAGGTAGGTAGGAAGGAATCCTTTAAGGTATTGTTGGTGGGTTGGGGAAATATTCTTGAAAAAATTTATTTTCTTTTTTAAAAAGCAATTGGAGGGAGTTTCAAATAAAAAATGAAATTTTTCCCGTTTTAGGGGGGGAATTTGGTGGGGACGGGGGGGGTGTTACCCCAGCCCATTCATTTGAAACCCCCCTTGAACTCTATTTGGTTCCCCTTGGGGGGGGGGGGGGGGGGAGTGGCCTATGCACGATAGGGTGACCTCGACATTTGTCGTCTAATTTTCCTAAGTGAGAGTGTCATGTGGACACGCTTAAGTTATTTCCTAACGAATGGTACCACATTGCATTTGAGAGTTGAGTTAGGTGCATGCATCATTCTAAGGATAATTGATTTGAATTGTGGAAAAAGTTTATGACTAGTTTGTTAAGTGTACGTTGAATTAATGGATTATTAAGAATGATTTTGGTTACTGTTATTGTTTTCTTGCTAATCATTGTTTGGTGTTTGTTAATCTTTTATAATAAACTCACACTTGCAATTTTGTATCATGTAGTTGGTACATGTGATGATCGTGAACCTTCGTTTGTGGGAGCAGATGAGCAGTAGTAGGTGATGTTGGAGGGAGATTCTTTTGTTGGAACCGTCAAGCCGATGTGATAACATTAAAATTTATTTTGGGAGAGAGTTGTGTTTTGTTATCAACTCTTCCGTAGTTGGTTCCTTGATTCTTTTTTATTGGGCATGTAAATCCCAGGTTTAGATACATGTAAAAACTGAATTATCTAACACGTGAATGATGTATAGTAATTATATATATATATATATATATATATATATATATATATATATATATATATATATATTCACGTATTTGTGTGTTGTTTGGTGAATGTATATCGCAAAAATTTTACCCTTGTTTTCATAATCCAATTAATAGAGTTTTCACTTAAAATTTAAATGTCGCATTTTAGAGTAGTGATATCGTAGTGAAGAGACGGGTTGTTACACATAACCTTTATTATGTTTGTTTTTTTTTTAAATGAAGAAACACTTAGGCATGAACAATTGCTTTTCTCCTAATACATATTATAGGCTAAATGTTATTTTTGGTCCATTATGTTTTAGTATTTTTTTCATTTTGGTACAATATGTTTTAGGCTTAAATGTAAATTTAGTCCCCCTATTTTGCTCAATCCACAATTTTGATCCCTCCATTTCAAAATTAAGACACTTGGTTCTTCTATTTTAAAAAATCCGCGATTTTAGTCCTCACATTTCAAAATAGAGACATTTAGTCATTCTATTTTAGAAAATTTATAATTTTGGTCAAATTCTCAATTTTGTTTACATTTTATTTCTTTTCTTTTAGTCCAATTGAACCCTAAACCTAAATATTCATTTAAGGTACCATTAAGAGATGATTTAATTAGTTACAAAGTAAGAAAATAAAAGAAATAAAATGTAGGAAAAATTAAAGATTAAACCTAAAATTTGGATTTTCTAAAATATGGAGGCCAAATGTTTCTATTTTGAAATATGGGCACCGAAATTACTGATTTTTTTAAATAGGAAGATCAAATGTTTCAATTTTAAAATAGATAGATCAAAATTACAGATTGAGTAAAATAGATGAATCAAAATTGCATTTAAGTCTATATTTTAAAAGTTTCATTTTAGTCCTCTATGTTTTTTAAAGTTTCATTTTGGTTCTTTTAGTTTTTGAAAGTTTTATTTTAATTATTTCTTTCATTTTCCATTAAAAATGTTAGTGCTATGTCAATATTTTAAATTTTGAGTGTATACTAAATATAAGTAAAATAATTAATATAAAATAGTGGTGAGTAAAATAATTAATTATTTTAAAATTTTTAAAACTTAATATACCAAAATAAAATTTTTAAAAATATAAATAATCAAAATAAATTTTTAATGTAATAAAATGAAAAAAATAGTAAAAGATAATGGATAAAAATCAAATTTAGCCTATAATATTTTAAAAAAAAATCTTAAATTTAAACATTTATTTATTTATTGACGTGACTTTCCAGCTCTGCTCACAATAATACAAAACCAACCGCACCAGCCTCATCACTCACTCACTTCACTCTTCACCCACTCCAGCAATGGCGTCACCTGGTTCCCCTTACCTCCTCCTTCCCACCACCATCTCCCTGTCGTTTTACCTCTCCCTTGTCGTCCACTCCGCCGCCAGCAACCCCGACTTCCACCCCCTAATGTCGTTCAAAGCCTCCTCCGACCCTTCCAACAAATTCCTCTCCCAATGGAACTCCACGTCCTCCAACCCCTGCACCTGGCACGGCGTCTCCTGCCTCCACCACCGCGTCTCCCACCTCGTCCTCGAAGACCTCAACCTCACCGGCTCCATCCTCCCCCTCACTTCCCTCACCCAACTCCGCATCCTCAGCCTTAAACGCAACCGTTTTGACGGTCCCTTCCCCTCCCTCTCCAACCTCACCGCCCTCAAGCTCCTCTTCCTCTCCCACAACAAATTCTCCGGCGAGTTTCCCGCCACCGTCACCTCCCTCCCCCACCTCTACCGCCTCGACATCTCCCACAACAACCTCTCCGGCCAGATTCCGGCCACTGTCAACCATTTAACCCACCTCCTCACCCTCCGCCTCGACTCCAACAACCTCCGCGGCCGCATTCCCAACATGATCAACCTTTCTCATCTTCAAGATTTCAACGTTTCGAGTAACCAACTCTCCGGTCAAATACCCGATTCGCTTTCAGGCTTCCCCGGGTCCGCGTTTTCTAACAACCTTTTTCTCTGTGGAGTTCCGTTACGAAAATGCAAAGGCCAGACAAAAGCTATCCCTGCCCTCGCTTCGCCGTTGAAGCCTCGAAACGACACAGTTTTGAATAAAAGAAAAACCCACGGGGCAGCGCCAAAAATTGGGGTGATGGTTTTGGTTATTATTGTTCTCGGCGACGTGTTGGTGTTGGCTCTTGTTTCATTTCTTCTCTACTGCTATTTCTGGCGGTTATTAAAAGAAGGGAAAGCAGAGACTCATTCGAAGTCGAATGCGGTGTACAAAGGGTGTGCCGAGAGGGGTGTAAACAGCGACGGGATGGTGTTTTTGGAAGGAGTGATGAGGTTTGAGTTGGAGGAATTGCTGCGTGCGTCTGCGGAAATGTTGGGGAAGGGCGTGTTTGGGACTGCGTATAAAGCGGTGCTCGATGATGGGACCGTTGCTGCGGTGAAGAGACTGAAAGAAGTGAGTGTTGGAGGGAAGAGGGAGTTCCAGCAGCGAATGGAAGTGCTTGGAAGGTTGAGACACTGCAATGTTGTTCCTTTGAGGGCTTACTATTTCGCCAAAGATGAGAAGTTGCTTGTGTCCGATTACATGCCCAATGGTAGCTTGTCCTGGCTCCTCCACGGTAACATCACATCATTTTATTACTTACTATCAAATTTTTCTTTTTTTCTAAATTTATTTAGGATTTTTCGTTGCTCGAGATTTTTGTTTTTAGTTGTTCCATTCCACTGCTGAAATTCAGTAAAAGTCCGTGTTTAGTGATTTAGTCAACTTTAAAAATAATAAAATCCATTTTCTTTTATAGTAGTTTGTTTAAATTAAAAAAAAAACTTTGAAAGTGCTTTTTAAAATAATATTTTTATAAGAAGTAAGTAGATTTCGATAATAAAAAAAAACAGAAAATTATTTTTTAAAGTAAAAGAAATTTAAATAAATATATTATCACCGAAAAAATTCTTTATTTTATTTAATAAAAAAATTAAATAAACTGTCCTTAATTAAATGTTGAGTAGAACCAAAGTTTTATTATAATGATCTGGCATAATAAATATTTATATTAAAGTTTAAATAAATTGTAACAACTATAAAAACTTTATTGGGGATGTTATATAAATTATTTGACGTGAATAACTTTGAATTAAAGATCAAATCTTCGCATATACTATAATTTATCATAAATTTCGTCTTACCGACTTCTCTCTTTTTTGACAATATTAAAATTCATACGATCTACTTATTTTATTGGTGCTTTCAAGATTTCTTTATATTATAAAATTCTAATTATGAAAAATACTTATAAAAGCTATTCAAGATTTTTTTTTTTCCGGCATTGTCTTTGCTGCCAGCCAATAAAATAGCGTAAACGAAATAGTAAAAACTACAACATAATCTGTCACCTACTTATTTAGTGATGATGGTGTAATGAACAAGACACCCGTGCATGTAGGGTACCCAGATCAAACTAGAGTTATTATTTTGATTTTTGGGTAGGGGTCCATGTTGATGCAATGAAGATTTTGAAGTTGGACCATGTGATTATGCATCTTTGTTTGCAACACGGGATCAACAGGTCCTTCTTTCTTCCTTCCAACCTTCAGCTTTTCATGCATTTACCATCATTCACAGACAAAACAATTGTTAAATGAGCACAGCATGCACTATATGACCCATCTGGGATAGGGGTTACTGAACTATTTACATACTACGCTACTGTATTAGATTCTTTTCTTATAAAAGTAGGTGGGGGGGGAGAGAGAATAGAGAATACTACTAGCTAGTGTCTTTTGTGAGAATTTCTCCTTTGCTTTTTGTTCTTTTCCGAAACAACCTTTGGCCTTTTGCTTTTATCTTTAGCCACTCAAGTATTGAGAATGTAACCAAAAAGGGCAAAGTAGGCCACAACCATTTGAACCTTGTGCAAAAGTCAGATGCCCTTGCTTTAGTGAATAATACGATAATTTTATATTAGAAAGGAAAAAGCTAGAAAACATAAAATTTAAGATAATAGAAATCTATATAATATAATTTGAGATAATAGAAATCTATATAATATATAATTTTAAATTTTCTAGTTAATTATGTCTTTTTTAATTTTAAAATCAAGCAATTTTAACCTTTAATTAATTTCCTTCTATTCTAAAACTGATTTTTTCTCATTTTATACCTAAACATTGAAGGAGTAACTATTAATTGAAAACATGAAATAATTTTAAAAAGATAGAAATTAAAATTTTAGAAAAAAATTGAAAATAAGAGATGAGATTATGATTTGAAAAGTGAATAATAGGATTTTTAATTTTTAGTAAAATTTGATGTCTTTATCAATAAAAATAAATTTAATTTGTAACGATTTTGTGTGTAAAAAGATAATTTGATAAATCTTATTAAAAAAATATAAAAATTAATTAATCTCAAAAACCATTAATTAATTAAAAAAAATTAAAAAAAAAATAAAATCACACCTGATTTAAATTAACGAAACTAAAATCATAATCAAACCTTTAAATTAATATGACAAGTCTTTGAATAAATAATGGCAGATATTTGGTATATCTATTTTACTTCTTTCGCTCTTATATCATGAAGAAAATTAATACAATTTGAGAGCAAAGAAAATGGTAGTGATATAAAAAGAATCCCTCACAAACTTCTTTTTATCTTTTATTAATTAAAATTTTCTAAAAAACTATAATATTATGAAAAAATAATAATTAAATAACAGAAAAATTCAGATAATAATGTTATAATTTCTAAAAAAATTTAATTATTACTTAAAAATCTTTTAAGAAAAATTATTACTTAAAAATGTGATAGAAAATATGATTCCGAATTTTTTTTTCCATATACATATATGATGGGGCAAAAACGTAAATAAAACTCAACTTAAAAATGAATAATGAATCGGTGTCTCCCACAGGTAACCGAGGACCGGGACGGACCCCACTGGATTGGACCACGCGGGTGAAACTCGCAGCTGGAGCGGCACGAGGCATAGCCTTCATTCACAACAGTGATAAGCTCACCCACGGTAATATCAAATCCACGAACGTTCTTGTCGACGTGGTGGGCAACGCGTGCGTGTCGGATTTCGGGCTCTCCTCCATCTTCGCCGGCCCCACGTGTGCTCGATCCAACGGGTACCTCGCGCCGGAGGCATCATTGGATGGCCGGAAGCAGACCCATATGTCTGACGTGTACTCCTTCGGGGTCCTCCTGATGGAGATTCTGACGGGGAAGTGCCCCTCCGCTGCCGCGGAGGCGCTGGAGCTTCCCCGGTGGGTCCGTTCAGTGGTGAGGGAGGAATGGACGGCGGAGGTGTTCGATCTCGAGCTGATGAGGTACAAGGACATTGAGGAGGAGATGGTGGCGCTGTTGCAGATTGCTATGGCGTGCACTGTGGCGGCGCCTGATCAACGACCCAGGATGAGCCACGTAGCGAAAATGATCGAGGACTTGAGTGGGATCCACGTGTCGCCGTCTCATGACGCGTTGGACTTGGTTTCGGAGTCGCCTTCTGTGCCTGAAGATGCGTGTACAGGAGGAGGTGGAGCTAGTGCTAGTCAATGAACTTGGACTTTGTAAATTAAATTATTATTTAGTGTTGAATATGTTTTTCAATTAACCTTTTCTGGAACTTTTATTTGTATTTCATATATATTATTCAATATAAGCTAATTTTTACGTTAGGGGATTATTATTATATCAAGTAAAGCAATGTGGATAGGATATGAATAATTTTAAAGCTTTTTGCAACGTCCTTTTGTTAATTTTTTATTTTTATGGTAAATATTGAATGTGATTAATATTTTCAAAGATATTATATTTTACTTCATCGAATATCTTTTTTTTAATAAAATACCATACCACATAAGATATAACATTATTTGATGTTACATATTTATTCAGTTGATGCGCTTTTCTTCCTCAAATTTATTCATGCTTTTTTAATTGAATAATTATAAATTCTCTTTTTAGACAACTTCAATAAGTTATTATATAAATTTTTATATTCTTTTATAATGTTATACTTTTTATAACTTTATGTAATGTAATTATTTTGACTTTAGGTTAAGAATTCTCAATTTTTTAAAAAAACAAAAAAGATTCCATGATTTGTTATATAATTTTATATTTTTATTATTTATTTATATTATAAATGTTTATTGTTGTGAGATTGATAAATCACTTCTGGAGTAATATTTTGTATCATTTGCATGCGTTTTCTTGATAGAATTCACGTTTAAATACTAGTTTTATCTTGACAGAAGTATAATGTTCAATTAAGTGAAAAAAGTAAAAATTTACACTTTTACCTACAAATTTGAAGACTCTATCACTTGACCACGATCGAAGTGTATCCAGTGTGGTCATGGGGAGCATAAGAGTCATGGTGAGATGACAACACCCCTCTACAAACAACGTCACCATTCCGACGATGGTCATGGTAAATTCACTATGATTGTAGTCACGTCATGATGACTGTAGTCAATACGGGAAGAGTTCCAAACTGTCATACCCTAATTTCGTCCAGGGACCTTTGCTTGGTGGCATGCAACTTGTGTTTGGTCATTTTGAGGTGCTTGACACCCATCATTAGGCAATTTGTGAAATTCTGTGACGTGCCGAAAATCAAAAGAAAATATTGATGCACAATCCGCAAGGTTCCGTAACATTACGAAAAGAAAACAAGTATCGTTACGAAATTCGTAAGTTTCCGTAGCTTTACGAAAAAAGAATCACCAAAAAAGGCAGGGGGTGTATTTAGTAAAAATGGGGGTGCAAATAGCAACCAGGCCCACTTGGGCCCTCCAGAAGATTCCTCCAGAAGGCTGTTGCTTTTGGAGGAAGCAACCTTGCTCGCTTGGGCGAGCTGGGTGGCAAGCTTCTCCCCCAATTTTCTATAAATAGGGGGAGAAGTGAAGTAGAAAAGGGTTCAGCCCCTTAGGCACTTCTCTCTCTCTCGAAATAGTTGAGGAAAATTAGTTCTGTGAAGAAAATCCAAGCCGAGGCGCTTCCGTAACGTTTCCGTGAGTAATTACGCGAAGATTCTCGACCGTTCTTCAAGATTCATCGTTCGTTCTTCGTTTTCTTCAGTCTTCAACGGGTAAGTACCTCAAACCAAGCTTTTCAATTCATTCTATGTACCCGTGGTGGTCCACATTTTGTTTCATGTATTTTTATTCTCGTTTTCATTTACTTTTTATACCCCTTTTGACGTGCTTAAGCCATTTATTTAAGTCATTTCTCGCTTAATCTAAAAATAAAATAAATTTCCACCGATCGTTTGAATTGTATCATCCGTTAATTTCGGTTAAAATGAATTCCGACCGTTCGGTCGTGCCGTAACCACGTTGGAAATAAAAAAAGAGGTAAAATAATAATATAATAATAAAAAATACCTTTTAGTAAAATAAAATGAAAAATCAATCGGACGTTTTCTCTTTGGGATTTCTCATTCTTAATTGAATTGACTAATAACTAAAGTGAAACTAAGGCTAAAATCGACTCGCCTAGTCAAGCTCATCCACAAAAATAGGATTTTGAAAGTTTATCATTTCTGTTTCTTACTAAGGAAAATGGATCATTTTTAAGGTCTAACACCTTAAAATTATCACCTTTCAAGTAAAAAAGAATCACTTGATTCACGCATAAGAAAGAACTACGTAGGTCTGATTTCCTCATCCCAATTGAGGAATACGTAGGAGCAAAGGGAAACACCCTTGTCGACCACAAAAAGAGGAAAAATATAAAAAGGGTATAAAAGATATAAGAACGTAAAAGGGAACGTAAAAATCTAAGTCATGTTTGCACATTTGATTAAAGGCTGCCGTCTCTTATGACGGACGTGTGGGGGTGCTAATACCTTCCCCGTGCGTAAATACAACTCCCGAGCCTTTCACTTAAAAGTTCGTAGATCGCGTCTTTTCCGATTTTTCCGACGTTTTCCTCAAATAAACGTTGGTGGCGACTCCGCGAGTATTCCTTTCATGGAACACGCATCCCGCGAGTCACGCGTCGCCCTCCCGCCGAAGGGTAGGTTGCGACAGTTGGCGACTCCACTGGGGACTGTTTTTAGAGAGTTAGGCCATTTAATCTTGTGCAATGTTTTACCATGACTTACCCCTTTGTTGGTTTCCCTTCATTATGTTCTTGTATATATAACTCTTTGATGCTTTTAGTGCATTTTTTTTTGTATGCTTGAGGTAAATATTTATTCATTTGATGCACACAAACACCAACACTATTTGCACACACTGTGAGTTGAAAAAGGACCCTATACCCGGGTTCATGGGAACATAAGGAGTGGAGGTGAATCTGTGATCATGCTAGGTCTCCGACTTGCTTGATTACAGTGAACCCTCATCTAGAGCTTTTCTCTTTGAAAACTTATTGTTGCTAGTAGTCCCTACTGCTGCAATATGTTCTTCAAAGGGGATGATACCTCTAGAGACCATCAAGAGAGATATGACCACCTTGGGAGTTATCACTAAAAGCCTTTTTAGCTCTCTCCCATATAGGTCCCTTAAATAGGGGCACGGAGCAAACACGCTGCGTGCCATTTTTCCACTGCCATGCATAAGTTTCATGTACCCTTTTTATATTTTGTGAATATTGTCATACCATGTTGCGCCTTTCGCATATGTGTCACGCACGGATTCTGTCTTGATCCCCTCTCTTTAAACAAACCGACGGAGGGTCCGTGCCACCTTCTTAAATACATACGTTGGGCACTTTGTTACCCCAAGACGTTGTATCTAAGAAGGAGACAATTTCCCGGGCTCCCGTATTCATAAATTGCATGTGTCATGTGCATTTCTTCATGCATTCATCCATTCCACCCATGATAGATGTTGGAGTTTTGATTCGCACCAATTTTTGTTCAACCGTAAAACATGGGATCAAGTCAAATGCCTTCGCTTAAAAAAGGGTTCTATCAAGTCAAGGTCAAGAGCCTAGGGATCACCAGTCTAAAAGAGTTAGGGCAGTTGATGGGTCAGCTCTAGCGACAAGCTTTTCGCAAAGCTTATGGTAAAATCTGGGACCTAGCCATGATAGAAGTCTCTACAAAGGCCATTGCCTCCCTCGCCCAGTATTATGATAAGCCGATGAGGTGCTTCACCTTTGGTAACTTCCAGCTATCACCTATGGTAGAAGAATTTGAAGAGATCCTAGGATGCCCTCTAGGGGGGAGGAAACCATACCTCTTCACAGGGTTCTATCCCTCATTAGCTAGAATTTCCAAGATAGTCCAAATCTCGGCGCAGGAATTAGACCACAGGAAGCAAGTCGAAAATGGGGTGGTTGGAATACCGGGAAAATATTTGGAGGCAAAAGCAAGAATCTTGGGAGGTAAAGGCGAGTGGGCCCCGTTCATAGATATTCTCACACTGTTGATTTTCAGAGGAGTCCTCTTTCCAAATGTGGATGGGTTGGTGGACCTGGCAGCGATCGACGTTTTTCTCGCCTATCATAACCACAAGGAAAGTCCGGTTGTCGCTATGCTAGCCGACCTATATGACACCTTCAACTGAAGATGTGAAGAGAGCAATGCAAGGATTGTTTGCTGTACTCCAGCTCTTTATGTATGGTTAGTTTCACACCTTTTTCGCCAAGAGGTGAGGCATGCTTGCCCGCTAGAAAGTCACCGTTCATGCACAGAGAAAAGAGGGGCAAATTGGGACCAACTCTTAGCAAGCAAAGAAGGAGCATCTGTCAACTGGTTCCCTCGATGGAAGGAAGGAGGAACCGGAGTTCTTATTTCATGCGGAGGATTTCCAAATGTTCCCTTGATGGGGACGAGGGGTTGCATCAGCTACAATCCCGTTCTTGCAATAAGACAACTTGGCTACCCTATGAGAGGGGCGCCACTAGAGGATGAGCTCGCGCCTGTCATTTCATGAGGCTTCAATAAGACCAACGTGGAGACGCTTCAGAAGGTCCGCAAGGCATGGGGGGTGGTACAAAAGAAGGACAAAGAGCTCAGAGACAATGGGCCCATTGGTGGCCACCGTGAGTGGTTGAAAGCCCACGTGCAAGGTTTGGATTGGCTCCCAAGTCTGAGAACCGCTAAGAAGGAGGAAGATGAGGCACCAGAGGAAGACGAAGAGGTGCAGGCCCTTAGGACGGAACTCAAGCAAGCTCAAACAGTCAAAGAAAGGTTCAAATCAGCAGCTCTTAAAATCCGAGAGGAGAATGCCGAACTGAGAGATATAAATATAGCTACCACCAAGGCTTTGGAACAAGAGACCAAGAGGGCTCGTAGGGAAGAGCACGGCCGGAACAAGTTCCGAGGGGCTCTGTGGGGTAGTAACAACGAGCTTAAACTCCGGAGGGAGGAAAGGGACCAATCGCGAGTAGACAGTTTGATCTTGAAAGATGAATTGAAGGCTTGCTCGAGGTCCAAAAGAAGTTTGTCTTAGCGGTTATGCGAGACAGAGACCAACATGTTAGCTATCATCACCAAGTACCAAGAGGAACTAAGTCTAGCCACGGCCCACGAGCATAGAGTGGCGGACGAGTATGCCCAAGTGTACGCGGAAAAGGAGGCTAGAGGAAGGGTGATCGACTCGTTACATCAAGAGGCAACAATGTGGATGGACCGATTTGCTCTTACTTTGAACGGAAGTCAAGAACTTCCCTGACTGCTAGCCAAGGCCAAAGTGATGGCGGATACCTACTCCGCTCCCGAGGAGATCCACAGACTTCTCAGCTATTGTCAGCATACGATAGACTTAATGGCCCATATGATTAGAAACCGCTAGGAAGTTTGTATTGTCGCTCAAATCTTGACTAGTTATAACTTTCTGAATAAAATGAGTTTATCCCACGTTTTTACTCCAAAAAATCAATGCGAATCAAATCACTCCCGCATTTTATCTCTAGCATGCATAAGCATCTCTTCATGGCATCATAATGAACATATCGTTCCTACATTTGTCCGTTATCATATTCCAGCATCACATTTTTCATGAGTCATTGCATCATCATGCATATGCGTTCAACATACTTTTTGTTCTACAAACTGCATACCTTTTGTTTTCATGCGTGATCCTTGCATTTTCCTCTACAAAACAAAAACAAAAAAGGAAGCATGAAAACTCATGATGCATTCTTGGTTGCATATATTCGGTACCATGAGCCAACCATGTTGGGATCATAAACCCGTTTCACTTAAAAACAAAATGAGTGAACATGGTACCTAATGCATCGTTAACTAAGAAAAGATGTTTCTTCGGGCATCTCAATTTCATAATTACACTCTCCATGCATAGTATGCGTATTCCCGAGTCTTTCATCCCTATGAAATGTTGTTGAAGTATTGGCGATCAAAATTGCCATTCCCTGGATTATAGGGTTGAACCAAGCTCATGCTTTTTCGAAAAAAAGTTCATCAAGTTAAGTTGAAGTATGGAAGTAACCATCTTGCAAAAGTTGGGGCAAAAGATGAATCGAGTTACATCACTGCTTTGTTTACTGCCAAACACATTTAGGACTGTTGATGTCCTTGTTACTTCCAGTTTCACCTTGACCAAGATGTCATGAACCATGTTGAAAAATCTAAATTGATTCAACCCCATGTCCTGCGTAAAAATTCGCAATACTTCATCTGTGTATCATTCACATACATCCATGCTTTTCATTGGTTGCATTGCTCATTGCATTCTTTCCTTGAAAAAGAAAATAAAAATAAATAAATAAATAAATAAAATAAAATAAAAATGAACTTAATCGTTATTATCAAAAAGAAAAAAAACACGCTTTACGACGCCCTTACCAAACCCGTGTTAGAGCTAGAGTAATGGGTGAAGTAGAGAAGGTGCAGGAGCAGATGAAGGCCGACATGGAGGCCATGAAAGAGCAAATGGCCACAATGATGGAGGCCATAAAAAGCATGAAAAAGATAAAGGAAGTCGATATGGTTGCAGTTGCCGCTACCAACGCTGTTGCTAAGGTGAACCCGATGCCCCCATCTGTCCTCAACCAAATGAATCATCCAACCTCAAATATGGTAGGCAAAGATTTGGGAAGTACGGACGACCCCATGATGTGCAAATTCAAAACGAGCACGCCTTCCCATCATATGGCTTGCCTCCCAACTATACACCACCCAATGTGGCATACACTCTCAATGAAAATCTCAATAACTCCACTCCGATACTCATTGAGAACCAATAACCTCAATCTGATCAGGCACATATCTCTCAAACCATGGGGGAGACACATGAAATTCCCCACCACAATCTAGCTGACTTCGAGCCTTGGCTCGGATATGCCACTGAAGGGCAAGCAGTTGGTGGTATACCCTTTGAAAACACTTTGGAGGGCCCTCAGTTTCACCCACAACCACAACCATTGCATTTTGCGGTGGGAAGAGCCCCTCCTGCTATGGCCGAAAAAGGAAAGGCGGATCATCTAAAGGAAAGGCTCAGGGCCATTGAAGGAGGTGAAGATTATGCCTTTGCTAACCTAGAAAAGTTGTTCTTAATACCCAAACATGGTCATTCCCAAGTTCAAGGTGCCGGACTTTGACAAGTACAAGGGGACTACTTGCTCCAAGAACCATTTAAAGATGTATTGTCGGAAGATGGGGGCATACGCAAAAGATGAGAAACTGCTGATACATTTTTCCTGAGAAAGTCTTACTAGGACAACTGTCACCTGGTATACTAACTTAGGAACCTTCCTGAGTCCATTCTTGGAAGGACCTAATGGTTGCCTTCGTTAGGCAGTGTCAGTACAATTCTGATGTGGCTCCGAATAGGGTGCAACTATAGAACATGTGCAAAAAGGGGGCACGAATCTTTCAAAGAATACGCCCAAAGATGGAGAGACTTGGCAACTCAAGTAGCACCCCCAATAATAGAGAAAGAGATTATCACAATGATAGTAGACACGTGACCGGTGTTCTACTATGAAAAATGGTGGGTTACACACCTTCAAGTTTTACAGATTTGGTCTTCGCCAGCAAAAAGATCGAAGTGGGTCTGAAAAGAGGCAAATTTAATCATCCTGCTTGGACGAATGAGAAAACTGGGGCAAATGAAGAGGGTGAGTGATGCAAGCTCCATTGGAGCTTGTAGGCCTAAGATCTTCTTCATCAATGGATTCCTTTGCTTCTTGGAAGATAAATGGTAGCGGAATGGAGAAGGAAGAGAGAGAGGAGACGCCACTTCAAGGAGAAGATGAGTCTAGAAGAAGCTCACCACCATAGGAGGCCATGGATAAGAGCTTGGAGGAAGAAGGAGAAGAATGAAGGAAGAGGGAGAGAAGAGCACGAAATTTTGTGCTCTAAATGAGCTTTGAAATCTGAAGTTTAATATTGAAATGTTCAAAGTTGAAAAAAATGCACACACATGACCTCTATTTATAGCCTAAGTGTCACACAAAATTGGAGGGAAATTCAAATTTCACTTGAATTTGAAATTGAATTTGTGGAGCCAAACTTTGGAGCCAAAATTTCACTAATTATGATTAGTGAATTTTAGTTATGGTTCAGCCCACTAATCCAAGATCAATTCCAAGATTCTCCACTAAGTGTGCTTAGGTGTCATGAGGCATGAAAAGCATGAAGGACATGCACAAAGTGTGACTATATGATGTGGCAATGGGGTGTAGTAAGCAAATGCTCACCTCCCCCTCTAAAATTTAATTGGATTGGGCTTCTACCAATTCAATTAAATTTATTTCCAACCACACACATCAAATATCCACTTAGTGCATGTGAAATTACAAAACTACCCCTAATACAAAAACTAGTCTAGGTGCCCTAAAATACAAGGGCTGAAAAATCCTATATTTCTAAGGTACCCTACCTACATTATGGAGCCCTAAATACAAGGCTCACAAATAATGAAACCTTAATATAATATTTACAAAGATAAGTGGACTCGTACTTAGCCCATGGGCCCGAAATCTACCCTAAGGCTCATAAGAACCCTAGGGCCTTCTCTTGCATCTCTGGCCCAATCTACTTGGAATTTTCTATCCAATGCCCTTGCGGGGTAGGATTGCATCATTCCCTCCCCCTTGAAAAGGATTTGACCTCAAATCCCGAGGTTCTTGAAACTCTGGGCTTTTTTCCTCAACACCTGTAAAAAGAACAAAAACATATGTATTAGTGGTGTTTAGTATGTTGAAGTAAGGTAAGGTCTGAAAACTCATTTCCTGGGCATCTTCCCATGAAGGAACATGGTTCCTCACCAACTCAATGAGTGGTACTACAAGTATAGAAAAATATGGGGCAAACCTTTTGTAAAAGTTTGTTAAGTTTTGGAAGCCCCAAATTTTTCTTACACTTGGTGGAGCGGGCCACTCAGGAATGACCTTTATTCTCTCAGGGTTCATGGGAACCCCTTGATCACAATTTAAAAAATTAAGAAAAGTAAAGCAATAGAACATACCTTTTTCTGTATTTTCATGTTGATTATTCCTACCAAAAAGTATGACAAACCTAAGGTGTCCCTGATGTGCCATCATTTTCTTCTATTTTCTAAACCCTTTTTGCACCATTTTAATTATTGATTAGTCTTAATTGTCAATTAATTAGGCAGTTTTATTATTTGGGCCCATTCAGCTAATTTGATGTTTTTAATCTAATTTCAGGAATTAATGAAGCATTGGGCTTGAATCTAGAATTGGGCTTGGACTTGAAGAGGGCAGACTAATTTATTCTATAAAATTAGATCTTATCTTATCTAGATATTATTTAGATTTGATCTCATCTAGATATTATTTCATCTAGATCTTATCTTATCTTATCTTATCTAGATTTGATTTGATTTTACTTATGGGCTTGGATTTAAAACATATTTGTAAGCTTTGGGGCTGAAAAAAACTATATAACAACACCAAGGTTCTAGTTTAAGGGCCCCCTCTCTCCCTCACGGGAGACTCTCTCTCTCTCCTCTCTCTCTTCTATTTTTCGTTTTTAGTTTTAGTCTCTCTTCTCTTTCTCTTTTATTTTCGTTTTTTTTCAATTCCAGTTCAGACTTTTAGTTTTATCAATAAAATTTCATTCTCTATTTGATTAATGGAAGGCTAAGTCCGCAGCGTTGTTTTCCCTTGAGGATCAAGCACAGTTCTCTTTGAGGTTCTATTATTACTGTTAAATTCTGTTTAGTTTTTCCTCTTCACTAATTACTTTGAATTTGTTGCTTTTAATTCATGCATGCTTAGTGCTTGATTAATTGTCTCTGCGCTTAATTTACGTTCATGCTTAATGATCGTTTATGAGTAATTGGTGTATGTGATGCTTAATCACATAATGAATGCCTTATGTTGAATTTCGCTTAGTAATTTAATTTAGGGTTGGATTAAGTGGTTAAACTGATAAAGGATAAACTCTCGTAACCTAGGATAAGAGACTTGCTTGTGAATCAAGGGGAAGCAACGTGTTTTAATTCTGATATTTTCTAATTCACATATATTCACTGTTTAATTTTCAAAAGCAAACAACCCCCCCCCCCCCCATCGTTACTGTTACTGTTACTGCAAGTATATTATGAACATTTGGCTTGTCACTGCTCGTTGGGAAACGACCTAGGATCACTTCCTAGTTACTACATTTTAATGTTTATTTGATTCGGGTACGGCCTCGATCAAATTTGGCGCCGTTGCCGGGGAGCAGTGTCCAAAGGTTCATAATAGCTAGCTATTGTTGTGTGTTTAATCCTTTCGTGTTTTATGTTTAATTGTTAGTATTGTGTTAGTATGTGTTAGTGTTGATTAGTTCACTAGTATTGATAACAGACAAATCCAGAATCCATATATCTAGGCTAATTAGACTTGTCAGGTTTTAGCGATTTTAATATATAGATTTTAGTCCTTATTTTCATTGTCGGTCTTCCTTAGAAGTAGTTATTCCTTATTTTTTACTGTTGGGTTTTAGGAGTAAGTATTTAGATTTAGTAGATTTAGATCTTATTTATTTGAATTTCTTAGAAGTAGTTATCTTTATCGCAATTTAAATATTTTATCATATCTTATCTTTAAATTTTTTATCTTATCTTATCTATTATCTTTATCTTCTATTTTGATCTTTCAATCTTTTATCTTCGAATTTTATCTTTAAATATCTTATCTTTTCTTTTATCTTCTAATTTTATCTTTAAATATCTTATCTTTTTTTTACCTTATCTTCTATCTTCTATTTTAAATTCTTATCTCTTGCTTTTAAATTGGGTTTGCATTAATCTAAATACAAACAAAGTCCCTGTTTCAGTCTTGGGTGTTTTGCTGTGAAGATTGTGCAGCCAAGCAGGAAAGATTGGAGTACCAGGCTTGATGATGCTCTCTGGGCACATCGGACTGCCTACAAAGCACCCATAGGAATGTCTCCTTATCGGGTTGTCTTTGGAAAGGCATGTCATCTTCCAGTGGAAATTGAGCACAAAGCATACTGGGCAGTGAAGACTTGCAACTTCTCTATGGATCAAGCTGGCGAGGAAAGGAAGTTGCAACTGAGTGAGTTAGATGAAATCCGCCTAGACGCCTACGAGAATGCCAAGTTCTACAAAGAAAAGACCAAGAAGTTCCATGATAGCATGATAGTTAAAAAAGACTTTGTGGTTGGGCAAAAAGTGTTATTGTATAATTCTAGGCTTGGACTCATGAGTGGTAAGTTGAGGTCTAAGTGGATTGGTCCTTTTGTTGTTACTAATGTTTTTCCTTATGGTACAGTTGAGATCAAAAGCGACTCCACAAACAAGAGCTTCAAGGTCAACGGACATCGACTTAAGCCATTCCTCACGAACCCTTCTTTAGTGGACGTAGTGGTGGAAGAGACTTCCTTACTCCACCCTACTCTTCCTCCACCATGACTTAGGGAGTTTTTCTTATCCTATCTCCTTCTTTGCTTTTATTACACTTGTCCGATTCTCTTTGATGATTTAATTGTTTTTAATCTTTTAATTGTGCTACATTGAGGACAATGTGTTGTTTAAGTATGGGGGGGGGGGAGTGTTCTTTGGTTTTGCTAGTTTTGTTGGTTTTGTTAATTTGTTAGTTGTGTTAATTTGTTAATGTTGTTAGTTTCGTCGGATTTTCAGTTTAATATTTTGGGTCAATTTTGTGTGCACGTACGACTTTGCATGTTTTTCTTTGAATTATAGGATATGTTCAAGAAATGGGTAATTGTTTTGAAAATAAAAGTTCTTGACATTTTGTGACTTGAAATCCTTGATTCTTCTCTACATGTCATGATAGTTTTGAAAGCTCAATTTGAAAGTGATGATTTTACCTTTGTGAGAATTTGAGCCATCCATCATTATAATCATTTGGTGTGTTTTGCCCCATTGATTGCTTGCACAATAGCCTTGGCTTGATTCTTGTTGATGCGTCCTAATTCACATGCATATTTGGAAATGATTAAGGCAATTTTGTTCTTATAAGCTTCTAGCCAAATGGACTTACCTTGAATTAATTCCTTTGATAGCCCTTTTGAGCCTTGTTTCCCTTTCCTTGTTTTGAAGCTCACTACAAGCCTTAAGTGAAAAACCATGATATTACCATATCCTTAAGGAATTTTGGAGCTTTGGAATTGTTTTGGGAATAAGTGTGGGGGGTTTTTGTTTCATTGGACAACTTGTTTTGTTGACTATGCTTCATGATGTATTTTGGGCCATACTTGATGTACATTGTATATTGGTTAAATGTTGGACATGCTGAATGAAATGTTGTTTCTCAAAGGCAAAAAAAAAAAAAAAAAAAAAATTTCGAAAAAAAAAAAAAAAAGAAAAGCAATAAGTTGAGTGAATAAGATCTTAAATGGCACAAGAATGATGAAACTCTTGGTTCTACTCTTCATGTTTAATTTTTATCCTTCTTTTTATTTTCTTATTTTTTTTTTCTTAATATGCACTTATTCCCCTTTGCTCCTCTATTCCTTTGGGATTTAGCCACTTATTCCATATTTCTCCATACCTTGTCCTTGGCCCCATTACAACCTTAAAAGACCTTTTGATCCTCATGTGCTTGTGTTTATGGGTTGATTGTCAATTTTAGAATCTTGCCAAGTTTATGTGGTGTTTGCTTTCATGGGTGCTTTGAGGGTAAATAGTAGCCTAGACACTTGAGAGATAGAGTGTATATCTTGTGAGGCTTTATCACTTTTCATTCTTGAGCTGATTAACTATTTTGCCATGATTGGGTTGCTTGGATGATTTTCATGAATGTCTTGACTTTTTGGATCTCCTTATGTTAGATGTTACCCATTCCTTTTATTCCTTGATGTTCATTGAGAAATATGTGAATGTTTTTGTTTGTCTCCCTCTGATATCCTTGGATTTTGTTCTTTGTTTCATTTTGCCCAGGAGTGCAAAAGGCTAAGTATGGGGGGTTTTGATGTGCCATCATTTTCTTCTATTTTCTAAACCCTTTTTGCACCATTTTAATTATTGATTAGTCTTAATTGTCAATTAATTAGGCAGTTTTATTATTTGGGCCCATTCAGCTAATTTGATGTTTTTAATCTAATTTCAGGAATTAATGAAGCATTGGGCTTGAATCTAGAATTGGGCTTGGACTTGAAGAGGGCAGACTAATTTATTCTATAAAATTAGATCTTATCTTATCTAGATATTATTTAGATTTGATCTCATCTAGATATTATTTCATCTAGATCTTATCTTATCTTATCTTATCTAGATTTGATTTGATTTTACTTATGGGCTTGGATTTAAAACATATTTGTAAGCTTTGGGGCTGAAAAAAAACTATATAACAACACCAAGGTTCTAGTTTAAGGGCCCCCTCTCTCCCTCGCAGGAGACTCTCTCTCTCTCCTCTCTCTCTTCTATTTTTCGTTTTTAGTTTTAGTCTCTCTTCTCTTTCTCTTTTATTTTCGTTTTTTTTCAATTCCAGTTCAGACTTTTAGTTTTATCAATAAAATTTCATTCTCTATTTGATTAATGGAAGGCTAAGTCCACAGCATTGTTTTCCCTTGAGGATCAAGCACAGTTCTCTTTGAGGTTCTATTATTACTGTTAAATTCTGTTTAGTTTTTCCTCTTCACTAATTACTTTGAATTTGTTGCTTTTAATTCATGCATGCTTAGTGCTTGATTAATTGTCTCTGCGCTTAATTTACGTTCATGCTTAATGATCGTTTATGAGTAATTGGTGTATGTGATGCTTAATCACATAATGAATGCCTTATGTTGAATTTCGCTTAGTAATTTAATTTAGGGTTGGATTAAGTGGTTAAACTGATAAAGGATAAACTCTCGTAACCTAGGATAAGAGACTTGCTTGTGAATCAAGGGGAAGCAACGTGTTTTAATTCTGATATTTTCTAATTCACATATATTCACTGTTTAATTTACAAAAGCAAACAACCCCCCCCATCGTTACTGTTACTGTTACTGCAAGTATATTATGAACATTTGGCTTGTCACTGCTCGTTGGGAAACGACCTAGGATCACTTCCTAGTTACTACATTTTAATGTTTATTTGATTCGGGTACGGCCTCGATCAGTCCCATATGAGTGCCTAAGTTTGTATTGAAACTAAAAATAAGAACAAACCTACCTAATGAGTCCCTATGTACACAAATCATGAAGATGTTGGGTGCACGAGTGATTTTACAAAAGAGTGTTGCACCACCCAAAACATTCATCACACCACCTATTTTAGGGATTTGGTGCCTAATAATACCTATTTTGGGCACCAACAAAGCATAGGATTTAATCTCTTGCGAACCAAACCCTCATCCAACAACTCCTTTACTTGAGGAATAAACTCAAGCCTAAGAGATGTGGCAATGCTAACAAGTGTCTTTTTACAAAGGAGAAAATGTGGAGGTTGCCTAGGAAGGGAAATTTCTTTAATATTTGTCTTTATTTCAAAATGTCTTTCCTTCTTAGCTAACCTCTTGGAGGAGACACTTACCTCCTTACACTCCTCCTTAACCATTAAAGGTTGTCCTTCTTCTTGGGGATAGATTTCTTCACTAGATTCTCCCCCCTTTGCTTCTTCACTTTCACTAGAGGAAGGTGAAGTAGTAGCCTCATCTTGGCTACTATAAATGTCTTGGCCCCTCATAATCATGGTTTTCTTGGTGGGGCATTGAGAAGTAATGTGTCCTCTTCCAAGACATTTAAAGCACTTCATGGAGCTAGTCTTCTCCTGCATACTAGCCTTAAGGGGTTGCTTTTCTATTGTCTTCCCCTTATCATCTTTGGGCTTAGAAGGTCTCACCCCTAAGATTCCTTGACCTTGGTCTTACTTTGGATAAGAGTGAGAGCCATAATATTTTGAAGTAGACTTCCTTTTAAGTTGTTGCTCTACCCTTATTTCCCAATCTAAATTAGCCTCTACATTGTCCTTCCCATGGAAGTATGGGAGTTTAATGTTAACCTCTTGAGGCTTTCTTCCATTTTCTCTCCTATGGGAGTGAGGTCTAAGATGTGACCTATGCCTTCCTTCATAATAGTCACGAAGTTCTTCACTTCGGCTCTTGCAAGAGTTATGACTACTATAGGAGACATGTTTTTCTCTTTTCATTTCTTTCATTATTTTTCTTCTTTCTTCCTCTCTTATTTTCTTTCTTTCATCTTGACTTATTTCTTCCACTCTTTTTTTACCTTTTTCTTTTCTCTCTTGTTTTTCTTTCCACAACTTAAGGGATCTCAACTCATCTAATATCTTATACAAGGGGTCCTTAGGAGTAGAACCCTCACCATTAACACTAGATGAAGAATGAAGACTCATGGTGGTTCCTAAGTTATGGTTCTTTCTTGTTGGGGGTTTGAAAACAAAAGGTAAAATAAACTATGGTTGAAACTAGCCAAAATAAACACTAAAAGAGGTGTGAAAGATAAGGTAAAAACTAATTGGTAAAAGGCAAGCTATCTAGGCGGTTTGACAATGGAGGGTAAAGGAAATAAGCTATGAAAATAAGCAAGAAATTAAAGTGCAAGAAATGCAAACTAGGCGGATCCTAGGAGTGTTTGGATGACCTCATTTAAGGTTCCCAACAAAACACTCACTATCCTAAGGGGAAATTGCCTAAAATTATTACACTCAAATGGAAGTAGGGTGACCTAGCGGAGGCTCCCAACTTACTTCCAATGAAAGGCCTTTTTGTTACAAAATTTGAAAGCAAAGCAAATTGCCAATTACAAAATTACAAAGAAAAAAAAAAGTCCTCAATTGTGGTGGCTATTCTCTCTTTAGTGTTTCACTCAATTTGAAGTGCTTCTTAGTCCAATAGCTCTTAAGGTGGTTGGCCCCTTTCTTCTTGACTCAAATTCTTCAAGATATGACACCAATCCTCCTTTCCAATTCCCTATATGGCAACTCACAAACAAGGAAACAAAGAGACAAGCAATAACCAAAGACAAAAAAAAAATGAAATGAAAGCTAAACCAATAGAGTCTTCACAAGACAAATTTTCAAGGATTATTCAACAATTAAAGCAATGAAAAGCACAAAAAAGCAAGCTAGGACTCAAAGAGAAACCTAGAATGGCTCTAGAGTAGAGTAGAAAAACTCTAAAAAAAAAAGACTCAAGAAACCTCTAGTTTTGGCACTTGTTTTCACAATAATTTTCAATTGAAATTTCAGAACTAGGATTGGTATAAAATAGGCACCAATTATAGAACAAATTTTGAGCCAAAACAACAAGCACACTTTCCTTTCATTTTTCCTTTTTTTTCCTGGACACTGATTTTTCTTCCAACTTGTGTGATTTTTCTTATTTTTTCCTTTAATCCAAATCGCTTGTTTCTTTTTCTATAATTTTTTTCCAGATGTCTAGAAAATTCAGTAAAAATTTCAGCTCAAAACTCGTAGTTACCAATTCCCAGTAATTTATACAATTTTGTATGTTCAAGCTGCCAGCACCAGCGATTTCAACCTAGAAATCAAGAGTAGTGTTTATGTTGCTTAAGGCTTGGATAGTTACAATTTGTGTTTGCTTATGCTCAATTATCTTGAATAACACAATTCAAGAGAGCTTAAGACTTATTTGATTCACAAATCCAGCCACAACTCAGCACCACAACTCAACTTCATCATAGGCATCATGTAGGAATCTTAGAAAACAAAAAAGAGTTCAAGAACAAGACTACTTCTAGGAATTGATTTAGAACATGTTATGAACTAAATAACATGCATGAATTAGACTCAAAATTCAAAAGATAGGCTAAGAATGACAAGAATACATGAACAAATGTATCTAGAATTCAATCAACAAAATAAAATTCAACACAAACTTAGAACATAATGTGACAATTACTATGACTAAACATGACTCTAAGACAACATGGATTAAGTGATTTACACTTAGGTTTTTGTGTTTTTTTTTCTAATCAATATTTTGGAACAAAATTTAGATCTAAAGGTTCAGCACAAGAATATTATGAATGAAAATTGATAGAACCTAAAATCAACACAAAAACAAGATTCAAGAGTAGATCTACAAAATTTGAACCATAGAAATGCAAGAACAAGTGTAGATCTAAGATTTAATCGATTTTTTTTTTGAATCTACTCTAAACAGCACCAAACCACAAGACAATGGAGGATATACATGGAGAATAAGATGAAGAACAAGGAATTAAAGAGAATTCACCGAACAAAAAGATAGAGAAAGCAAAAGAACATCACCTAGATGAAGATGCTCTTGATACCACATGATGCAAGCTCCATTGGAGCTTGTAGGCCTAGGATCTTCTTCATCAATGGATTCCTTTGCTTCTTGGAAGATAAATGGCAGCGGAATGGAGAAGGAAGAGAGAGAGAGGAGACGCCACTTCAAGGAGAAGATGAGTCTAGAAAAAGCTCACCACCATAGGAGGCCATGGATAAGAGCTTGGAGGAAGAAGGAGAAGAATGAAGGAAGAGGGAGAGAAGAGCACGAAATTTTGTGCTCTAAATGAGCTTTGAAATCTGAAGTTTAATATTGAAATGTTCAAAGTTGAAAAAAATGCACACACATGACCTCTATTTATAGCCTAAGTGTCACACAAAATTGGAGGGAAATTCAAATTTCACTTGAATTTGAAATTGAATTTGTGGAGCCAAACTTTGGAGCCAAAATTTCACTAATTATGATTAGTGAATTTTAGTCATGGTTCAGCCCACTAATCCAAGATCAATTCCAAGATTCTCCACTAAGTGTGCTTAGGTGTCATGAGGCATGAAAAGCATGAAGGACATGCACAAAGTGTGACTATATGATGTGGCAATGGGGTGTAGTAAGCAAATGCTCACCGCCCCCTCTAAAATTTAATTGGATTGGGCTTCTACCAATTCAATTAAATTTATTTCCAACCACACACATCAAATATCCACTTAGTGCATGTGAAATTACAAAACTACCCCTAATACAAAAACTAGTCTAGGTGCCCTAAAATACAAGGGCTGAAAAATCCTATATTTCTAGGGTACCCTACCTACATTATGGAGCCCTAAATACAAGGCCCAAAAATAATGAAACCTTAATCTAATATTTACAAAGATAAGTGGACTCGTACTTAGCCCATGGGCCCGAAATCTACCCTAAGGCTCATAAGAACCCTAGGGCCTTCTCTTGCATCTCTGGCCCAATCTACTTAGAATTTTCTATCCAATGCCCTTGCGGGGTAGGATTGCATCAGTGAGGATGAGGGAGAAACCCATGCTGTGACTGCCATTCCTGTACGGCCAAGTTTCCCACCAACCCAACAATGTCATTACTCAACTCTTCTCCTTACCTACCGCCCATTTATCCACAAAGGCCATCCCTAAATCAACCACAAAGTCTGTCTACCGCACTTCCAATGACGAACACCACCTTTAGCACAAACCAAAAACACCAGCCTAGAAATGAATTTTGCAGCGAGAAAGCCTGTAGAGTTCACCCCAATTCCAGTGTCCTATGCTGACTTGCTCCCATATCTACTTGATAATTCAATGGTAGCCATAACCCTAGCCAAGGTTCATCAACCTCCATTTCTCCGAGAATACGACTCGAACGCAACGTGTGCTTGTCACGGAGAAGCCCCGGGGCATTCCATTGAGCATTGTAGGGCTCTGAAGCGTAAGGTGCAAGGTCTAATTGATGCGGGCTGGCTAAAATTTGAGGAGAATCGCGTATAAATCCTGACATTGACAAGAGATGCCACACATGGGGCAATTTTGAAGGCTGTTGTTAGGTGTCTCTAATGACTCATCAGGATTTCCAAGTTTATGCCATTATTGTAAACCACAGTTACAATGTTAAATGAAATGGATAAAGTTGATATCTTTGTCCCTCATCCTCTCACAAACGCATGTTTGCTTATTCAACTTTCACCGGAATGTGGGTGCAAGTCATTGGTCTGTTTGCTCAAGCGACCTGCGCTCCTGAGTGTTGACTTCCAAGACCGTTCAAATCAGAGATTACTCGTCTTGTACGTTGGTGGGGGTGCCGTAAAAAAACGAGTAAAGTTCAAAACAAATAAGTTTCAAAATAAAAAAATAAGTTTCAAAATAAAAAATAAAAAAGGCATTTGATTGACTGTGTTTTCAAGTAAAAATATAGACGTTCATGTGACCTCATTTTGTCTTTTTTAGAGAGAAGTGAGTTATCAAGAGTAGGTGGTCATGTGACGTTCATGCATGTTATTTAGTTCATAACATGTTCTAAATCAATTCCTAGAAGTAGTCTTGTTGTTGAACTCTTTTTTTTTTTTTTGTTTTCTAAGTTTCCTACATGATGCCTATGAGGAAGTTGAGTTGTGGCTGGATTTGTGAATCAAAATAAGTCTTAAGCTCTCTTGAATTGTGTTATTCAAGATAATTGAGCATAAGCAAACACAAATGGTAACTATCCATGCCTTAAGCAACATAAACGCTACTCTTGATTTCTAGGTTGAAATCACTGGTGCTGGCAGCTTGAACATACGAACATGTATAAATTACTGGGAATTGGTCACTACGAATTTTGAGCTGAAAGTTTTACTGAATTTTCTAGACATCTGAACCAAAATTATAAAAAAATAACCAAGTGATTTGGATAAAAGGAAAAAAATACTAACAATCAAACAAGTTGGCAGAAAAATCAGTGTCCAGAAAAAAAAAGTGAAAGGGAAGTGTGCTTGTTGTTTTGGCTCGAAATTTGTTCTATAATTGGTGCCTATTTTATACCAATCTTAGTTCTGAAATTTCAATTGAAAATTAGTGTGAAAACAAGTGCCAAAACTAGAGGTTTCTTTAGTCTTTTTTTTTGTTTTTTTTTTTTTTTACTCTACTCTAGAGCCATTCTAAGTTTCTCTTAGAGGCCTATCTTGCTTTTATGTGCTTTTCATTGCTTTAATTGTTGAAACATCCTTGAAAATTTGTCTTGTTAAAACTCTATTGGTTTAGCTTTCATCTCATTTGTGGCCTTTGGTTATTGCTTGTCTCTTTGTTTCCTTGTTTGTGAGTTGCCATATAGGGAATTGGAAAGGCGGATTGGTGTCATCCCTTGAAGAATTTGAGTCAAGAAGCAAGGGGCCAATCACCTTAAGAGCTATTGGAATAAGAAACACTCCAAATTGAGTGAAACACAAAAGAAAGAATAGCCACCAAAATTGAGGACTTTTTTTTTTTGTAATTTTGTAATTGGCAATTTTCTTTGCTTTCAAACTTTGTAACAAAAAGGCCTTTTCATTGGAATTAAGTTGGGAGCCTCCAATAGGTCACCCTACTTCCATTTGTGTGTAATAATTTTAGGCAATTTTCCCTTAGGATAGTGAGTGTTTTGTTGGGAACCTTAAATGAGGTCATCCAAACACTCTTAGGATTCGCCTAGTTTGCATTTCTTGCACTTTAATTTCTTGCTTACTTTCATAGCTTATTTCCATTACCTTCCATTGTCAAACCACCTTGATAGCTTGGCTTTTACCAATTAGTTTTTACCTTGTCTTTCACACCTCTTTTAGTGTTTATTTTGGCTAGTTTCAACCATAGTTTCTTTGACCTTTTGTTTTCAAACTCCCAACAAGAAAGAACCATAACTTAGGAACCAACATGAGTCTTCATTCTTCATCTAGTGTTAATGATGAGGGTTCTACTCCTAAGGACCCCTTGTATAAGATATTAGATGAGTTGAGATCCCTTAAGTTGTGGAAAGAAAAACAAGAGAGAAAAGAAAAAGGAAAAAAAAGAGTGGAAGAAATAAGTCAAGATGAAAGAGAGAAAATAAGAGAGGAAGAAAGAATTAAAATAATGGAAGAAATGAAAAGAGAAAAACATGCCTCCTATAGTAGTCATGACTCTTGCAAGAGTTTAAGTGAAGAACTTAGCGACTATTATAGAGGGCGCCATAGTTCACATACTAAACATCACTCCTAAAGAAAAGGAATGGATAAAAGACCTCAAGAGTTTAACATTAGCCTCCCATATTTCCAGGGAAAAGATAATGTTGAGGCCTACTTAGATTGGGAAATGAAGGTTGAACAACTCTTTGCTTGCCATCATATTAGCGAAGAGAGAAAAGTTCCATTGGCTACCCTTAGCTTTCAAGGGTATGCCCTCTATTGGTGGACTTCCCTTGTTAGGGAACGAAGGATTCATGGGGATCCTCTAGTTGAGTATTGGAATGATCTTAAGAGTGCCCTTAGGAAGAGGCACATTCCCTCCTACTATGAAAGGGACCTTATGGACAAGCTCCAAAGATTTAGACAAGGGAGTATGAGTGTAGAAGAATATAGACAACAAATGGAACTACTCCTTTTAAGAGCTGGACTTAGGGAGGAGGAAAGAACAAGCATAGCTAGGTTCCTTAGTGGGCTTAATATGGAAGTGAGGGATAAGGTTGAACTCCTTCCATATAGGGACCTTGATGGGCTAGTCCAACTTTGTATAAGAGTGGAGCAACAACTTAAAAGAAAGCCTTCTTCAAAATCTTATGGCTTTCACTCTTATCCAAGGAAGGACCAAGCCCAAGGAATTTTGGGGGTTGCACCTTCAAAACCCAAGGAAGATAAGGGTAAGACCATAGAGAAATCCACCCCTAAGACTAGTTCCCAAGAAAGGACTAGCAACATTAAATGCTTCAAATGTCTTGGGAGAGGTCACATTGCCTCTCAATGCCCCACAAAGAAAACCATGATTATGAGGGGTCAAGACATTTATAGTAGTCAAGAGGAGACTACTTCTTCCCCTTCCTCTAATGGAAGTGAAGATGATGTAAGGGGTGAAGAGTCTAGTGAGGAAGTCTACCCCCATGAAGAAGGTGACCTCTTAATGGTTAGAAGGCTCCTTGGAGGTCAATCTTGTGATCTATCTCAATCCCAAAGAGAGAACATCTTTCATACAAGATGCAAAATTTTAGATAAAACTTGTTCTCTCATTGTGGATAGTGAATCTTGTTGCAATTGTTGTAGCACAAGATTAGTTCCCAAGTTGAATCTCACTATCATTCCCCACCTAAAACCTTATAAACTTCAATGGCTCAATGAGCAAGGGGAAATGATAGTTACCCAACAAGTGAATGTACCTTTCTCCATTGGGACATATAAGGATGAAGTTAATTGTGATATAGTTCCCATGGAGGCAGGACATATTCTTTTAGGAAGGCCGTGGCAATTTGATAGGAAGATAATTTATAATGGCCTAACTATTGAGATTACCCTCACCCATCTTGGCACTAAATTTGTGTTGCATCCTCAAACACCTTCGTAGGTGGCCAAAGATCAACTAACTATGAAAGATAAGAGGGATGAGGAAGAAAAAGTAGAAAAACAAAAGAAAAAAAGGATCGTAAGGCCTTGTCTTCAAAGGCCAAGGGGAAGGAAAAGGAGGGAAAGGATTCCTCCAAGAAGATTGTTAAGGAAAATCATTTTGCAACAAAAGGTGATATTAAAAGAGCACTCCTTCTTAAACAATCTTTCTACCTTGTCCTATCAAGGGAAACACCCCTTAGCACTGCCATAATTCCTACATTTGAGACCTTACCCCCAAAGGTCTAAGAACTCATACATGAATTTGGTGATATATTTCCCAAAGAGATACCCCCTGGGCTACCTCCTTTAAGGGGAATAGAACACCAAATAGATTTAGTCCCAGGAGCAAGCCTTCCTAATAGGCCAGCCTATAGGACTAACCCTTAGGAGACTAAGGAGATAGAGTCTCAGGTTAAAGAATTGTTGGAGAAGGGCTGGGTCCAAGAGAGCCTAAGCTCATGTGCTGTGCCAGTGTTGTTGGTGCCCAAAAAGGATGGTATGTGGAGAATGTGTACAGATTGCAGGGCCATCAACAACATCACTGTAAAGTATAGGCACCCCATTCCTAGACTTGATGATTTGCTTGATGAGTTGCATGGTGCCAATATCTTTTCAAAAATTGATCTTAAAAGTGGTTATCACCAAATCAGGATGAAAAAGGGTGATGAGTGGAAAATCTCTTTCAAGACCAAGTTTGGTTTGTATGAATGGCCCTTTTGGGCTCACTAATGCACCAAACACCTTTATGAGGCTTATGCATCATGTCTTATGGGATTTCATAGGTAGATTTGTAGTTGTTTATTTTGATGATATTTTAGTGTACAGTAGGAGCCTAGATGATCACTTAGGACATCTCAGGCAAGTTCTTTTAGTCCTTAGGAAAAACACCCTCTATGCAAATATAGAGAAGTGTATCTTTTATGTAGATAATATAGTTTTCTTAGGTTTTGTATTTGGTAGAAATGGGGTCCAAGTGGACCTTGAGAAAATCAAGGCCATCCAAGAATGGCCCACCCCAAAAAGTGTGGGAGATATTAGGAGCTTCCATGGGTTAGAAAGCTTCTATAGAAGGTTCATTCCTAATTTCTCTACAATTGCATCACTTCTCAATGAGCTAGTGAAGAAGAATGTGGCATTTACCTGGGGTGAAAAACAAGAGCAAGCCTTTGCTTTGCTCAAAGAAAAGCTTACTAAGGCACCTATTCTAGCTATTCCTGACTTTTCTAAAACTTTTGAGTTAGAATGTGATGCCTCTAAAGTGGGAGTGGGAGTTGGAGTTGTATTGTTACAAGGTGGGCACCCTATTGCTTATTTTAGTGAAAAACTTCATAGTGCCACCCTCAACTACCCCACCTATGATAAAGAGCTTTATGCCTCAATAAGAGCCCTCCAAACTTGGGAACATTACCTTGTTTCCAAGGAATTTGTCATTCATAGTGATCATCAATCAGTTAAGTACATTAGAGGGCAAAGCAAGTTAAACAAGAGGCATGCAAAATGGGTAGAGTACCTAAAGCAATTTCCATATGTTATCAAATACAAAAAGGGAAAAACAAATGTGGTAGCTGATGCCCTCTCTAGGAGACACATTGTTTTGCTCCCTAGGAGCTCAAATTTTAGGATTTGATAATATTAGGGACTTGTATGCTTTAGATGAACATTTCTCTCCCATTTACGAGAGTTGTGGGAAAAAGGCCCAAGATGGATTCTATTTGGCTGAGGGGTATTTGTTCAAAGAGGGAAAGCTTTGCATACCCCAAGGATCCATTATGAAATTACTTATGAAAGAGAGTGTGAATGTATGTATACATGATTTTGATGATGTCAAAAGAAGAATCAAACAAGGCTCATTTTGCTTCAAGATTAATACAAGATTGTTTCAACAAACAAAGCCTTGATTCAATATTTCTTCAAGATCAAGCCTTGCCTCAAAATGTAGAGATTTCAAGTCATCCAAGGCACATGTAATCGATTACCAATACATGTAATCGATTACCAAGGCACATGAAAGTGTGTAATCGATTACACATCATATGTAATCGATTACCAGAGACTCTGAACGTTGGGAATTCAAATTATAACTGTGTAATCGATTACACAAACATTGTAATCGATTACCAGTGGAAAGTTTTCAAAAAATCTGCCAACAGTCACATCTTTTCATTAGATTTGTGAATGGCCATCAAAGGCCTATAAATAGGTGACTTGGGCACGAATTTTATGCAGAGAGTTTTGCTTGGCAAAAATGTCTTATTCTCTCAAAACAAAATGAGAGAGATTCCAAGAGAACTTCATTGTAAAATGCTCTCTCAAGAACTCTTGGGCAAACACTTGCAAAATCCATTAAGAGTTCATCCATGGATCTTCGTTGTAATATTCTTCTCTTGAAGAGAGAATTCTTCTTCCATTCTTCTTATTCAATGAGATTGGTTAAGAGACTGTGAGTCTCTTGTTATAAAGCATATGAACACAAGGGATGGGTTGTCCCTGTGTGGTTCAGACTTTGTAAAGGATTTTACAAAGATAGTGGAAATCTCAAGTGGGTTGCTTGAGTACTGGACGTAGGCACGGGAAGTGGCCGAACCAGTATAAAACTGTGTTTGCATTCTCTCTTCCCTTATCTTATTTATTTTGTTGCAATCAATTGTGTCTTGCATGTTTAAAGAACCTTGTTAAATTGATTGTTGTTGCTTCTTCTACATTCTAAGCCTATCCCTCTTAAGATTATTGAGGCCACAAGGTCTAACAGAGAGCCATGAGGGTGAGCTCATGGGCCACTTTGGGATAGACAAGACCCTTGTCTTACTCAAAGAAAAGTTTCATTGGCCCCATATGAAGAAAGATGTCCATAAGCATTGCACTAGATGTGTAGCTTGTTTACAAGCCAAGTCTAGGGTGATGCCTCATGGGCTATACACACTCTTACCCATCCCCTCTGCACCTTGGGTAGACATTAGTATGGACTTTTTCCTTGGGCTTCCTAGAACCCAAAGAGGTGTAGACTCTATCTTTGTGGTGGTGGATAGGTTTAGCAAGATGGCACACTTTATACCATGCCACAAGGTGGATGATGCTTCCCACATCTCAAAACTCTTTTTCAGGGAAGTTGTGAGACTCCACGGTTTTTCTAGGACCATTGTGTCAGATAGAGATGCTAAGTTCCTTAGCCACTTCTAGAAAGCCTTATGGGCTAAGCTAGGAACTAAACTTCTACCACTTGTCATCCACAAACTGATGGGCAAACACAGATAGTGAATAGGTCTTTATCCACCCTTTTAAGGGCTCTTCTGAAAGGTAACCATAAGTTTTGGAATGAGTATCTTCCTCTTGTAGAATTTGCCTATAACATGGGGGGTTCATAGAACCACCAAGCAATCCCCTTTTGAGGTTGTCTATGGGCTCAATCCCCTAACACTGTTGGACCTCATTCCTTTCCCACTGGACACTTCTTTTATACATAAAGAAGGGGAATCTAGGTCAGAGTTTGTAAAGAAGTTGCATGAGAGGGTTAAGAAACAAATAGAGAACCAAACAAAGGTGTATTCAACTAAAGGCAATAGAGGAAGAAAAAAGCTAGTTCTTAATGAGGGTGACTGGGTTTGGCTCCATCTTAGGAAGGATAGATTCCCTACTGTCATACCCTAATTTCGTCTGGGAGTACTTACGGTTGGTCCTTGAACCTTGTCTGCTTCCTTCGGAACCCTCGAAAACAAGCATCGTTGTGTAATCCGTAAAGTTTCACAACATTCTGGAAGGAAAGCAAGCATTGTTGCGTAATCCGTAAGGTTTTGTAACATTCCGGAAAGAAAATAGGTGTCGTTATGTAATCCATAAAGTTCCATAACTTTTCGGAAAGAAATCAATAAAAAAATACAAAAGGGGGTGTATTTAGTGAAAAGGGGGGTGCAAATAGCAACCAAACCCGCTTGGGCCTTCCTAAGGGTTCCAAAAGAAGGCGGTGCCTTCTGGTGGAAGCAACCCTGCTCACCTGGGCGAGCTGGGCGACAACCACCTCCCTCTTTTCTCCTATAAATAGGGGAAAGAGGGCAAAGAAAAAATGGTCAGCCCTTTTGGTATTGAGAAATCTCTCGAAATTAGTGAGAAAAATTGTTTCCGTGAAAAAAATCCAAGTCGAGGTGCTTCCGTAACGCTTTTGAGACGTTTCTGTAAGTGATTTCGTGGAGATTTTTCACTATTCTTCATCGTTCTTCGGTCTTCAACCGGTAAGTTCCCGAAATCGAATCTTTCAATTCATTATTTGCACCCTTAGTGGTCCCTATTTGTTTTGTGTACTTTTGTTTTCATTACATTTATTTTCCGTACCCCTTTTAACGTGTTTTAACCGTTTATTTAAGCCGTTATCTCGCCTAATAAATGATAAAATGAATTTCAATCGATCATTTGTGTTGTAATCTCGTTTAATTACTGTTAAAATAAAAAAAGGGCAAAATAATAATAAAATAATCAAAATATCTTTGAATAAAATAATCAAAAAAATCAATCGGACATTTTTCTTTGGAAATTTCTTTGAATGAATTGACTAATAACCAAAGTGAAACTAAAGCTAAAATCAACTCACAAATCAAGCTTTGTCCGCAAAAATCACTAAAAAACCATTTTAAGGTCCAACGCCTTAAATGGTCCTCTTTGCTTTTATCGGTTGACATGGACCGTTCAAAAGCATAAAATCAATATGTAACTTTACTGCTTTTGTCGACTACCTCAAGCGATCGTTAATGGTTCAACACCTTAATGTTTCTCTCCTTTCAAAATCAAAAGATCGTTTAATGGTCCAACGCCTTAAATGACCTTTGTTCATTTAAAATCTATCTTTCGAAAAAAGATAAAAACAACTTAACCAACGTTTAGTTCTAAAAGAGCTACGTAGGTCTGATTTCCTCATCGCAATTGAGGATACGTAGGAGCGAGGGAAACACCTTTGTCAACCACACCAAAATTAAAAACATAAAAAGCATAAAACACAAAAAAGACATAAAAAAGGAAAAATAAAACATTTTGAAGTCATATTTGCACACTTGATTAAAGGCTGCCATCCCTTGTGATGGACGCGTGCTAATACCTTCCCCGTGCATAAAAACAACTCTCGAACCTTTCACGATTAATGTTCGTAGACCACACCTTTCCGGTTTTTCCGACGTTTTCCTCAAATAAACATTGGTGGTGACTTCGCGCATTTTCCTTTCTTGGAAGACGCACCAGTGAACCCTCATCTAGAGTTTTTCTCTTTGATAACATATTGTTGCTGGTAGTCCCTACTGCCACAATATGTTTGTCAAAGGGGATGATACCTCTAGAAACCGTCAAGAGAGATATGACCAACTTGGGAATTATCACTAAAAACTTTTTAGTTTCTCCCATTTAGGTCCCTAAAATAGGGGCACGAAGCGAACACCCTACGTGGTTGTTAAAAACTACCATGCACATAAACTTAAATGACATATACACCTTTTGCTGTATGATAATTTGTGGATATTGTTGTGCTGTGTATATCTCCTTGTTACCCCTTTTTCCCCATCTGCATCATGTCATCATGCACGGGTTGCATTTTGATCCCCTCATTTTGTTACGAGAAGTCGGAAGGTCCGTGTCACCTTATTAAATGCATGCATCGGGTGTTGTACTGCCCGAATGCTGTATTTAAGAAAGAGATAATCTCTCAGGCTCTCGTATCTGTAAAATGCATCTGTGCCATAAGCATTTCTTCATGCATTCATCCATTTTACCCGTGATAGATGTCAGAGTCTTGATTCGCATAGGTTTTTTTTATTCCACTTTAGTAAAACATGGGATCAAGTCAAGCGCCTTGGCTTAAAAAGAGGTTCTATCAGGTCAAGATCAGGAGCCTAGGAGTCGTCAGTTTGAAAGAGTTAGGACAGTTGATGGGTCAACTCCAGCGACAAGCCTTTCGCAAAGCCTATGGTAAGATCTAGGACCTAACCATGGCGGATGATGGAAGCTTGATTGTGGGGCTTCTATGGAGGCTGGATCTTTGAGCTTCAATGAGGTCCTTTAATGGTGATTTTCCACCATAGAGATGCAGCGGAAGACAAAGGAGAAGAGGTAAGAGGCGGCGCCATCCACTAGGGAATAAGCCATGGAAGAAGGAGCTTCACCACCAAGATGAGCCTTGGATAAGAAGCTTGGAGAGGATGCTTCAATGGAGGAAAAGAAAGAGGGAGAGAAAGAGAGAGGGGGGAGCACGAAATTGAAGGAAGAAAAAGGGAGAGAAGTTGAACTTTGAGTTGTGTCTCACAAGACTCTCATTCATCAAAGTTACAATAAGTGTTACACATGCTTGTATTTATAGACTAGGTAGCTTCCTTGAGAAGCTTTCTTGAGAAAACTTCATTGAGAAGCTTCTTTGAGAAAACTTCCTTGAGAAGCTAGAGTTTAGCTACACATACCCCTCTCATAACTAAGCTCACCTCCTTGAGAAGCTTCCCTAAGAAGATTCCTAAAGAAGCTAAAGCTTAGCTACACACACCTCTCTAATAGCTAAGTTCAACTCCTTGAGATGAGAAGCTAGAGCTTAGCTACACACCCCCTATAATAGCTAAGCTCACCCATATGCGAAAAAACCTGAAAATACAAAAAAAGTCGCTACTACAAAGACTACTCAAAATGCCTCGAAATACAAGGCTAAAACCCTATACTACTAGAATGGCCAAAATACAAGGCCCAAACGAAGGAAAAACCTATTCTAATATTTTCAAAGATAAGCGGGCTCATACTTAGCCCATGGGCTTGAAATCTACCCTAAGGCTCATGAGAACCCTAGGGCCTTCCCTTGGATCTCTAGCGCAATCAACTTGGAGTCTTCTATCCAATGCCCTTGCGGGGTAGGATATCATCATTCCCTCCACCTTGGAAAGGATTTGACCTCAAATCCCGAGGTTCTTCATACTCTGGGCTCCTTCCCTCGACACTTGTAAAAAGAACAAAAACATATGTATTAGTGGTGTTTGGTATGTTGAAGTAAGGTAAGGTTTGAAAACCAATTTCCTGGGCATCTTCCCATGAAGGAACATGGTTCCTCACCAACACAATGAGTGGTGCTACAAGTATAGAAAAATATGGGACAAACCTTTTGTGAAAGTTTGTTATGTCATGGAAGCCCCAAATTTTTCTTATACTTGGTGGAGTGGGCCACTCAGGAATGACCTTTATTCTCTTAGGGTTCATGGGAACCCCTCGATCACTATTTGAAAAATTAAGAAAAGTAACGCAATAAAACAAACCTTTTTCTGTATTTTCATATTGATTATTCCTACCAAAAAGTATGACAAACCTAAGGTGTCCTATACGAGTACCTAAGTTTGTATTGAAACTAAAAATAAGAACAAACCTACCTAATGGTTCCCTATGTACACACACCATGAAGATGTTAGGTACACGAGTGATTTTACAAAAGAGGGTTGCACCACTCAAAACATTTATCATACCACCTATTTTAGGGACTTGGTGCCTTGGTGCCTAATAATACCTATTTTGGGCACCAAAAAAGCACAAGGATTTAAGCTCTTGTGAACCAAACCCTCATCCAACAACTTCTTTACTTGAGGAATAAACTCAAGCCCAAGAGGTGTGGCAATGTTAGCAAGTGTCTTTTTACAAAAGAGAAAATGTGGAGGTTGTCTAAGAGGGAAAGTTTCTTTAATGTTTGTCTTTATTGTAAAATGAGTTTCCTTCTTAGCTAACCTCTTGGAGGAGACACTTACCTCCTTACACTTCTCTTTAACCACTAATGGTTGTCCTTCTTCTTGGGGGTAGATTTCTTCACTAGATTCTTCCCCTTTTGCTTCTTCACTTCCACTATAGGAAGGTGAAGTAGTAGCCTCATCTTGACTACTATAAATGTCTTGGCCCCTCATAATCATGGTTTTTGTGGTGGGGCATTGAGAAGTAATGTGTCCTCTTCCAAGACATTTAAAGCACTTTATAGAGCTAGTTTTCTCTTGCATACTAGCCTTAGGGGCTTGCTTTTCTATTGTCTTCCCCTTATCATCTTTGGGCTTAGAAGGTGTCACCCCTAAGATGCCTTGACCTTGGTCTTTCTTTTGATAAGAGTGAGAGCCATAAGATTTTGAAGTAGACTTCTTTTTAAGTTGTTGCTCTACCCTTATTTCCCAATCTAAGTTAGCCTCTACATTGTCCTTCCCATGGAAGTATGGGAGGTTAATGTAAGCCTCTTGAGGCTTTCTTTCCTTTTCTCTTGTACGGGAGTGAGGTCTAAGATGTGACCTATGCCTTCCTTCGTAATAGTCACGAAATTCTTCATTTAGGCTCTTGCAAGAGTTATGACTACTATAGGAGGCATGTTTTTCTCTTTTCATTTCTTTCATTATTTTTCTTCTTTCTTCCTCTCTTATTTTCTTTCTTTCATCTTGACTTATTTCTTCCACTCTTTGTTTTCCTTTTTCTTTTCTCTCTTGTTTTTCTTTCCATAACTTGAAGGAACTTAACTCATCTAAGATTCTTGATAAATGGTCTTTATGACTAGTACCCTCACCATTAACACTAGATGAATGATGACTCATGTTGGTTCCTAAGTTGTGGTTCTTTCTTGTTGGAGGTTTGAAAACAAAAGGTAAAAGAAACTATGGTTGAAACTAGCCAAAATAAACACTAAAAGAGGTGTGAAAGATAAGGTAAAAAACTAATTGGTAAAAGGAAAGCTATCTAGGCGGTTTGACAATGGAAGGTAAAGGAAATAAGCTATGAAAGTAAGCAAGAAATGTAAACTAGGCGAATCCTAAGAGTGTTTGGATAACCACATTCAAGGTTCCCAAGAAAACACTCACTATCCTAAGGAAAAATTGCCTAAAATTATTACACACAAATGGAAGTTTGGTAACCTATTGGAGGCTCCCAACACACTTCCAATGAAAGACCTTTTTGTTACAAAACTTGAAAGAAATGAAGGTAAGTAAATTGCAAATTACAAAATTACAAAACGGTCCTCAATTTTGGTGGTTGTTCTCTCTTTGGTGATTCACTCAATTTGGAGTGCTTCTTAGTCCAATAGCTCTTAAGGTGGTTGGCCCCTTTCTTCTTGACTCAAATTGTTTAAGGGATGGCACCAATCCTCCTTCCAATTCCCTATATGGCAACCTACAAATAAGGAAACAAAGAGACAAGCAATAACCAAAGACCAAAAAAAATGAAATGAAAGCTAAACCAATGGATTTTTAACAAGACAATTTTTCAAGGATTATTCAACAATTAAAGCAATGAAAAGGACATAGAAGCAAGCTAGGACTCAAAGAGAAACTTAGAATGGCTCTAGAGTAGAGTAAAAAAAACTAAAAAAAAAGAGACTCAACAAACCTCTAGCTTTTGCACTTGTTTTCACAGTAATTTTAAATTGAAATTTAGGAACTAAGATTGGTATAAGATAGGAACCAATCATAGAATAAATTTTGAGCCAAAACAACAAATGCACTTCCCTTTCACTTTTTTTTTTCTGGATACTGATTTTTCTGCCAACTTGTGTGATTTTTAGTATTTTTTTCCTTTTATCCAAATCACTTGGTTATTTTTTATAACTTTTTTCCAGATGTCCAGAAAATTCATTAAAAATTTCAGCTCAAAATTCGAAGTAACCAATTCTCAGTAATTTTTACAAGTTTGTATGTCCAAGCTGCCTGCACCAACGATTTTTTTTTTAAGCATGGTATATTGATTGCCTTGGGCTTACTTTCAACCTTCCTATGTATGTTGAACTCACTAGGATTGTTTACCACAGTTTTAGGAGTTCAATATTCACTTAGGATCAACATTTCAGCCAGCAATTCAATCACCAAAACTCAAATTCACAATAGACACAATCATAAGGAAACCTAAAAGTTCAAGAAAAGGTTCACAATCAAAGACTCTCTAAGAATTTTGCATGAACATGTTAAGGACTAATTAACATGAAAGATTTGACTCAAATCAAATAATAGGCTAAAAGAATTTCATACACTCATGAACAAAAGAGTTAGACAATGAAACAAGAAAATAAAATTCAGCACAACATAAGAAATCTTATGTGACAAGTTTTATGACTAGACATGACTTCTATGACAAAACTACAATAGGTGAACAAGTCACTCTAGATTTTTGAGGTTTTATTCTACTTTAATGTTTTTGTAAGAATTTTATGGTTTAGGTTTTAGCCACAAAAAAAGGAACCTAAACTCAACACAATTCATTGTTCAAGAACAAGAACAAGAAATTTGAACCATAGAAAATCAAATCTAGCTTCTATAGCAAGTTTAATTGGTGGAAACTCTAAAGAATCATGTTAACAACATTTATCACAAGACATGTAAGGAGATACATGAAGAAAAATGAAGAAACAACAATGGAAGAGAAGGTAAAGCAAAAAATTAATGGAGGTTTAAGGAGCACCTACATGAAGCTCTTGTGCTCTGATTACCACTTGATGGAAGCTTGCTTGTGGGGCTTCTATGGAGGCTGGATCTTTGAGCTTCAATGAGGTCCTTTAATGGTGATTTTCCACCATGGAGATGCAGCGGAAGACAAAGGAGAAGAGGTAAGAGGCGGCACCATCCACTAGGGAATAAGCCATGGAAGAAGGAGCTTCACCACCAAGATGAGCCTTGGATAAGAAGCTTCAATGGAGGAAAAGAAAGAGGGAGAGAAAGAGAGAGGGGGGAGCACAAAATTGATGGAAGAAAAAGGGAGAGAAGTTGAACTTTGAGTTGTGACTCACAAGACTCTAATTCATCAAAGTTACAATAAGTGTTACACATGCTTCTATTTATAGACTAGGTAGCTTCCTTGAGAAGATTTCTTGAGAAAACTTCCTTGAGAAGCTTCTTGGAGAAAACTTCATTGAGAAGCTAGAGCTTAGCTACACATACCCCTCTCATAACTAAGCTCACCTCCTTGAGAAGCTTCCTTAAGAAGATTCCTAAAGAAGCTAAAGCTTAGCTACGCACACCTCTCTAATAGCTAAGTTCACCTCCTTGAGATGAGAAGCTAGAGCTTAGCTATACACCCCCTATAATAGCTAAGCTCACCCATATCCCAAAAAACATGAAAATACAAAAAATTCCCTACTACAAAGACTACTCAAAATGCCCCGAAATACAAGGCTAAAACCCTATACTACTAGAATGGCCAAAATACAAGGCCCAAACGAAGGAAAAACCTATTCTAATATTTACAAAGATAAGCGGGCTCATACTTAGCTCATGGGCTCGAAATCTACCCTAAGGCTCATGAGAACCCTAGGGCCTTCCCTTGGATCTCTAGCCCAATCTACTTGGAGTCTTCTATCCAATGTCCTTGCGGGGTAGGGTTGCATAAGCGGAGGTCTCCACAGAGGCCATTGCCTCCCTCGCCCAATATTATGACCAGCCTTTGAGGTGCTTCACCTTTCGGGACTTCCAGTTAATGCCCACGGTGGAAGAGTTTAAAGAAATCCTGGGATGCCCTCTAGGAGGAAGGAAACCGTATCTTTTCTTAGGCTTCTATCCCTCCTTGGCTAGAATTTCCCAAATAGTTAAAATCTCGATACAGGAATTGGACCACGGAAAGCAAGTCGAAAATGGGGTGGTTGGAGTACCAAGGAAATGTTTGGAAGCAAAGGCGAGAACCTTGGCAAGTCAAGACGAATGGGCCTCGTTGATGGACATCCTGGCACTCTTGATCTTCGGGGTGGTCCTTTTTCCAAATGTGGATGGGTTGGTGGACTAGGCAACGATTGATGCTTTTCTCGCCTTTTACGACCGCAAGGAAAGCCCGATTGTCGCTATGTTAGCCAATCTATATGACACATTCGACCGAAGATGTGAGAAGAACAGTGCAAGGATCATTTGCTGTACACCGGCCCTCCACGTATGGTTGGTTTCACACCTTTTTCGCCAAGAGGTGAGACATGTTTGCCCGCTAGAAGGCCACCACTCATGCACCGAGAAAAAGGAGGCAAACCGGGACCGACTCTTAGCAAGCAAAGAAGGAGCGTCTGTCAATTGGTTGCCCCGATGGAAAGAAGGAAGAACCAGGATTCTTATTTCGTGTAGGAAATTTCCAAATGTTCCCTTGATGGGGACGAGGGGTTGCATTAATTACAATCCCATCCTCGCCATAAGCCAACTTGGCTACCCTATGAGAGGGGCACCATTAGAGGAAGGCCTCACCCCTTTTATTGCATGAGGTTTCAATAGCACCAACACGGGGGTGCTTCAGAGGGTCCACAAGGCATGGGAAAGGGTGCAAAAGAAGGACGAGAAACTTAGGGGAAGTAGCAACGGGCCCATCGGCGATTATCGTAGGTGGTTGAAAGCCTACGCACAAGGTCTGGATTGGCTCCCGAATTTGAGAACTACTAAAGAGGTGGAGGGTAAAGCTTCGAAAGAAGACGAAGAGGTATAGGCCCTCAAAACAGAGCTTGAGAGAGCCCAAACAGCCAAAGAAAGATTCAAGTCAGCAGCTGTTAGGATCTGAAAAGAGAACGCCGAACTGAGAGATGTCAACATAGCCACCATCAAGGCCTTGGAGCAAGAGACCAAAAGGGCCTGCAAGGAAGAACATGGCCGAAACAAGTTCTGAGGGGCTCTGTGGGGCAGTAACAGCGAACTTAAGCTGCAAAGAGAGGAAAGGGACCAATCGCGATTAGATGGTGTAATTCTGAAGGACGAATTAAAGGCTTGCCTAAGGTCAAAGAGGAGTTTGTCTCAGTGGTTATGTGATGTACCATCATTTTCTTCTATTTTCTAAACCCTTTTTGCACCATTTTAATTATTGATTGGTCTTAATTGTCAATTAATTAGGCAGTTTTATTATTTGGGCCCATTCAGCTAATTTGATGTTTTTAATCTAATTTCAGGGAATTAATGAAGCATTGGGCTTGAATCTAGCATTGGGCTTGAATCTAGAATTGGGCTTGGACTTGAAGAGGGCAGACTAATTTATTCTATAAAATTAAATCTTATCTTATCTAGATATTATTTAGATTTGATCTCATCTAGATATTATTTCATCTAGATCTTATCTTATCTTATCTTATCTTATCTTATCTTATCTAGATTTGATTTGATTTTACTTATGGGCTTGGATTTAAAACATATTTGTAAGCTTTGGGGCTGAAAAAAACTATATAACAGCACCAAGGTTCTAGTTGAGGACCCCCTCTCTCCCTCGCGGGAGACTCTCTCTCTCTCTCTCTCTCATCTCTCTCTTCTATTTTTCGTTTTTAGTTTTAGTCTCTCTTCTCTTTCTCTTTTATTTTCGTTTTTTTCAATTCCAGTTCAGACTTTTAGTTTTATCAATAAAATTTCATTCTCTATTTGATTAATGGAAGGCTAAGTCCGCAGCGTTGTTTTCCCTTGAGGATCAAGCACAGTTCTCTTTGAGGTTCTATTATTACTGTTAAATTCTGTTTAGTTTTTCCTCTTCACTAATTACTTTGAATTTGTTGCTTTTAATTCATGCATGCTTAGTGCTTGATTAATTGTCTCTGCGCTTAATTTACGTTCATGCTTAATGATCGTTTATGAGTAATTGGTGTATGTGATGCTTAATCACATAATGAATGCCTTATGTTGAATTTCGCTTAGTAATTTAATTTAGGGTTGGATTAAGTGGTTAAACTAATAAAGGATAAACTCTCGTAACCTAGGATAAGAGACTTGCTTGTGAATCAAGGGGAAGCAACGTGTTTTAATTCTGATATTTTCTAATTCACATATACTCGCTGTTTAATTTACAAAAGCAAACAACCCCCCCATCGTTACTGTTACTGTTACTGCAAGTATATTATGAACATTTGGCTTGTCACTGCTCGTTGGGAAACGACCTAGGATCACTTCCTAGTTACTGCATTTTCATGTTTATTTGATTCGGGTACGGCCTCGATCAAATTTGGCGCCGTTGCCGGGGAGCAGTGTCCAAAGGTTCATAATAGCTAGCTATTGTTGTGTGTTTAATCCTTTCGTGTTTTATGTTTAATTGTTAGTATTGTGTTAGTATGTGTGTTAGTGTTGATTAGTTCACTGGTATTGATAACAGACAAATCCAGAATCCATATATCTAGGCTAATTAGACTTGTCAGGTTTTAGCGATTTTAATATATAGATTTTAGTCCTTATTTTCATTGTCGGTCTTCCTTAGAAGTAGTTATTCCTTATTTTTTACTGTTGGGTTTTAGGAGTAAGTATTTAGATTTAGTAGATTTAGATCTTATTTATTTGAATTTCTTAGAAGTAGTTATCTTTATCGCAATTTAAATATTTTATCATATCTTATCTTTAAATTTTTTATCTTATCTTATCTATTATCTTTATCTTCTATTTTGATCTTTCAATCTTTTATCTTCGAATTTTATCTTTAAATATCTTATCTTTTCTTTTATTTTCTAATTTTATCTTTAAATATCTTATCTTTTCTTTACCTTATCTTCTATCTTCTATTTTAAATTCTTATCTCTTGCTTTTAAATTGGGTTTGCATTAATCTAAATACAAACAAAGTCCCTGTTTCAGTCTTGGGTGTTTTGCTGTGAAGATTGTGCAGCCAAGCAGGAAAGATTGGAGTACCAGGCTAGATGATGCTCTTTGGGCACATAGGACTGCCTACAAAGCACCCATAAGAATGTCTCTTTATCGGGTTGTCTTTGGAAAGGCATGTCATCTTCCAGTGGAAATTGAGCACAAAGCATACTGGGCAGTGAAGACTTGCAACTTCTCTATGGATCAAGCTGGCGAGGAAAGGAAGTTGCAACTGAGTGAGTTAGATGAAATCCGCCGAGACGCCTACGAGAATGCCAAGTTCTACAAAGAAAAGACCAAGAAGTTCCATGATAGCATGATAGTTAAAAAAGACTTTGTGGTTGGGCAAAAAGTGTTATTGTATAATTCTAGGCTTGGACTCATGAGTGGTAAGTTGAGGTCTAAGTGGATTGGTCCTTTTGTTGTTACTAATGTTTTTCCTTATGGCACAGTTGAGATCAAAAGCGACTCCACAAACAAGAGCTTCAAGGTCAACGGACATCGACTTAAGCCATTCCTCACGAACCCTTCTTTAGTGGACGTAGTGGTGGAAGAGACTTCCTTACTCCACCCTACTCTTCCTCCACCATGACTTAGGGAGTTTTTCTTTTCCTATCTCCTTCTTTGCTTTTATTACACCTGTCCGATTCTCTTTGATGATTTAATTGTTTTTAATCTTTTAATTGTGCTACATTGAGGACAATGTGTGGTTTAAGTATGGGGGGGGGGGGGGGGAGTGTTCTTTGGTTTTGCTAGTTTTGTTGGTTTTGTTAATTTGTTAGTTGTGTTAATTTGTTAATGTTGTTAGTTTCGTCGGATTTTCAGTTTAATATTTTGGGTCAATTTTGTGTGCACGTACGACTTTGCATGTTTTTCTTTGAATTATAGGATATGTTCAAGAAATGGGTAATTGTTTTGAAAATAAAAGTTCTTGACATTTTGTGACTTGAAATCCTTGATTCTTCTCTACATGTCATGATAGTTTTGAAAGCTCAATTTGAAAGTGATGATTTTACCTTTGTGAGAATTTGAGCCATCCATCATTATAATCATTTGGTGTGTTTTGCCCCATTGATTGCTTGCACAATAGCCTTGGCTTGATTCTTGTTGATGCGTCCTAATTCACATGCATATTTGGAAATGATTAAGGCAATTTTGTTCTTATAAGCTTCTAGCCAAATGGACTTACCTTGAATTAATTCCTTTGATAGCCCTTTTTGAGCCTTGTTTCCCTTTCCTTGTTTTGAAGCTCACTACAAGCCTTAAGTGAAAAACCATGATATTACCATATCCTTAAGGAATTTTGGAGCTTTGGAATTGTTTTGGGAATAAGTGTGGGGGGTTTTTGTTTCATTGGACAACTTGTTTTGTTGGCTATGCTTCATGATGTATTTTGGGCCATACTTGATGTACATTGTATATTGGTTAAATGTTGGACATGCTGAATGAAATGTTGTTTCTCAAAGCCTAAAAAAAAAAAAAAAAAAATCGAAAAAAAAAAAAATTTCGGAAAGAAAAGAAAAAAAAAAAAAGAAAAGCAATAAAGTTGAGTGAATAAGATCTTAAATGGCACAAGAATGATGAAACTCTTGGTTCTACTCTTCATGTTTAATTTTTATCCTTACTTCTTTTTATTTTCTTATTTTTTTCTTAATATGCACTTATTCCCCTTTGCTCCTCTATTCCTTTGGGATTTAGCCACTTATTCCATATTTCTCCATACCTTGTCCTTGGCCCCATTACAACCTTAAAAGACCTTTTGATCCTCATGTGCTTGTGTTTATGGGTTGATTGTCAATTTTAGAATCTTGCCAAGTTTATGTGGTGTTTGCTTTCATGGGTGCTTTGAGGGTAAATAGTAGCCTAGACACTTGAGAGATAGAGTGTATATCTTGTGAGGCTTTATCACTTTTCATTCTTGAGCTGATTAACTATTTTGCCATGATTGGGTTGCTTGGATGATTTTCATGAATGTCTTGACTTTTTGGATCTCCTTATGTTAGATGTTACCCATTCCTTTTATTCCTTGATGTTCATTGAGAAATATGTGAATGTTTTTGTTTGTCTCCCTCTGATATCCTTGGATTTTGTTCTTTGTTTCATTTTGCCCAGGAGTGCAAAAGGCTAAGTATGGGGGGTTTTGATGTGCCATCATTTTCTTCTATTTTCTAAACCCTTTTTGCACCATTTTAATTATTGATTGGTCTTAATTGTCAATTAATTAGGCAGTTTTATTATTTGGGCCCATTCAACTAATTTGATGTTTTTAATCTAATTTCAGGAATTAATGAAGCATTGGGCTTGAATCTAGAATTGGGCTTGGACTTGAAGAGGGCAGACTAATTTATTCTATAAAATTAAATCTTATCTTTTCTAGATATTATTTAGATTTGATCTCATCTAGATATTATTTCATCTAGATCTTATCTTATCTTATCTTATCTAGATTTGATTTGATTTTACTTATGGGCTTGGATTTAAAACATATTTGTAAGCTTTGGGGCTGAAAAAAACTATATAACAGCACCAAGGTTCTAGTTGAGGACCCCCTCTCTCCCTCGCGGGAGACTCTCTCTCTCTCTCTCTCCTCTCTCTCTTCTATTTTTCGTTTTTAGTTTTAGTCTCTCTTCTCTTTCTCTTTTATTTTCGTTTTTTTCAATTCCAGTTCAGACTTTTAGTTTTATCAATAAAATTTCATTCTCTATTTGATTAATGGAAGGCTAAGTCCGCAGCGTTGTTTTCCCTTGAGGATCAAGCACAATTCTCTTTGAGGTTTTATTATTACTGTTAAATTCTGTTTAGTTTTTCCTCTTCACTAATTACTTTGAATTTGTTGCTTTTAATTCATGCATGCTTAGTGCTTGATTAATTGTCTCTGCGCTTAATTTACGTTCATGCTTAATGATCGTTTATGAGTAATTGGTGTATGTGATGCTTAATCACATAATGAATGCCTTATGTTGAATTTCGCTTAGTAATTTAATTTAGGGTTCGATTAAGTGGTTAAACTGATAAAGGATAAACTCTCGTAACCTAGGATAAGAGACTTGCTTGTGAATCAAGGGGAAGCAACGTGTTTTAATTCTGATATTTTCTAATTCACATATATTCGCTGTTTAATTTACAAAAGCAAACAACCCCCCCCATCGTTACTGTTACTGTTACTGCAAGTATATTATGAACATTTGGCTTGTCACTGCTCATTGGGAAACGACCTAGGATCACTTCCTAGTTACTGCATTTTCATGTTTATTTGATTCGGGTACGGCCTCGATCATTATGCGAGACCAAAAAAAACATGTTGGCCATCATCAGCAAGTACAAAGAAGAATTAAATTTGGCCACTGCCCACGAGCACAAAGTGGCGGATGAATATGCCCGAGTGTACACGGAAAAGGAGGCTAGAGGAAGGGTGATTGACTCATTACATCAAGAAGCCACGATGTAGATGGACTGGTTTGCTCTCACTTTAAACGGGAGTCAAGAACTTCCCCGATTACTGGCAAAGGCCAAAGCATTGGCGGACGCGTACTCCGCCCCCGAGGAAATCCACGGGCTCCTCAGCTATTGTCAGCATATGATAGACTTGATGGCCCATATAATTAGGAGCCATTAGGGAGTTTGTATTGTCACTCAGATCTTGACTAGTTATAACTTTCTGAATAAAATGAGTTTATCCCATGATTTTACTCCAAAAAAAATCAATGCGAATCAAATCACTCCCACACTTTATCTCTAGCATGCATTCATTCCTCATTATGTACTCCTCACATTTGGTCTCTTTAGGAAAGACGCCATAACTAAACGCGCCCCAAGGCATCCCTATTGCACCAGATCCAAATCTAGGACGATGGGTGACCTAGAGGAAGTGCAGGAACAGATGAAAGCCGACATGTCGGCTTTGAAAGAACAAATGGCTTCTATGATGGAGGCCATGCTAGGGATGAAACAACTAATGGAGAGTAGCGCAGCCACCGTCGTTGCCGCTAGCACGACTACCGAGGTAGACCCGGCTCTCTCGACTGCTGCGCACCATCCTGTTCCTAACATGGTGGGACAAGAGAGAAGCACATTGGGGCATATCAGCAACCCCCATATGGGGTACAACCGAGGTGCTTACCCCTACGGTTTACCACCCAACTACACACCACCAGCCATGCATGAAGACGTGGATCATGTTCCCCCCTCATCCTCGAAGGGGAGCCTCCTCGGCATCCTGACATGGTCCACGAGAATCCTCGAGAGCACGCTCAGAGAGACGTCGACTCCTACTCCCCGTTTCCCGCTGAGGGGCCGGTGCCCAACGCACTACCTCAACCCAACATCACGAGAGAGCCTCGAAACCACCCAATGCAACCAATGTTTCTGTCCGTGGGAGGGCCGCCCCTGGCAGCGGAAGGAAAGGGGAAACTCAATCTCATCGAAGAGAGATTGAGGGCTGTTGAAGGATTCGGCGATTATCTGTTCATAGACATGACCGACCTGTGCCTGGTGCTGGATGTTGTCATCCTTCTGAAGTTTAAGGTACCTGACTTTGATAGGTACAAAGGGACGAATTGTCATAAGAATCACCTATAAATGTACTGTCGAAAGATGGGTGCATATTCCAGGGACGAGAAGTTATTGATGCATTTCTTTCAAGATAGTTAGGCTGGGGCAACAATCATATGGTACACTAACCTAGAAGCTTCCCGCATCCGCACCTGGAAGGATCTGATTACGGCCTTCCTTAGGCAATATCAGTACAACTCTGACATGGCTCCCGACCGAACTCAACTGCAAAACATGATCAAACGAGAACATGAGTCTTTTAAAGAATACACTCAGCGTTGGAGGGACCTAGCAACGCAAGTAGCCTCTCCCATGGTCGAGAGAGAAATGATTACTATGATGGTGGATACCTTGCATGTATTCTACTATGAGAAATTAGTTGGCTACATGCCCTCTAGCTTCACCGACTTGGTTTTCGCCAGAGAAAGGATTAAGGTGGAAAGTTTGATTACGTCTCCACGGTAGGTGCCAGTGGTAGAAGGACCGGAACAGCTGGGGCCAAGAAGAAAGAGGGAGATGCCCATACCGTCACTTCAACACCTGCGTGGCCCAAGCCACCGCAAACCCCCCACGGTACCCACCAATATGCACAACATCACCCGAGTTTATCGGCTCGCTCCGGGGGCACTTCCAACACAGCACTCACCCAGCCAAGGGCGCCCACGCCCCCACAAGGGGGGGCTCCTCGGGCTCCGACTCCAACCCAGCCTCACTCGGCCAACAACGCCCACCTTGGCGCGGGCCCCAACATAGCGAGGAACTTTTCGCCAAGGCAGGTTCAAATTTTCACCCCGATCCCAATGACGTATGGGGAACTCTTACCATCTCTCATCGCTAACCAATTGGCCGTGGTGATTCCGGGAAGGGTCCTCCAGCCTCCATTCCCAAAGTGGTATAACCCTAGCGTAACCTGCGCGTACCATGGGGGAGCCCCGGGCCACTCGGTCGAATAGTGCTTGGCCTTGAAGAGCAAGGTCCAAGGCTTGATAAAAGCCGGATGGTTGACATTTCAAGAGGACGGGCCCAACATAAAGACAAACCCTCTTGCCAATCATGAAAGGGAAGCTGTTAATGCCATCAAGGTGAGTAGGTCGCACGGGCCCAAAATTTTGAAGGACGTAACGACCTCTAGAAGGTTTATCTTCAACGCCTTGCAAAAGGCGGGCGTGATTCCCCGCGGCGAGCACAAAAAGGATTCATGTTTAATGCATTCGGGCGTACTGCATGATATGGAAATGTGTTCAGCAGTAAGAGATCTGTTACAACAAATGATAGACCAAGGCAGATAAGGAAGAGGAACAACATATATGCATGCAGTCGGCAGATAAGGAAGGTCCTGAAAGGCCTAAACCCTTGGTAATACACTTCACCAGGGACACGGCTCCCCAAAGGCCCCGACACCCCTCAGCAGTGTCAGGAGTTAGGCCTATTCTGTTTCCTTACATGAATAGTCATGCAGTTTCGTGGAGGTACGCCCCTCCGGGAGGTATGAAGGAAGAAGCTACCGACGTCCACTCACTATCGGTCAAAGTAACCAACATCACCGGGCTGAGTGGCATAACCCGTAGCGGTCGTGTGTTCGCACCCCCCGGCCTGTCAATGCAGCCCACAAACGCTAAAGGGAAAACAAATGTGACCGAAGGACAAAATGTCAAAGTGATCCCCGCCCCGGACGAGGAGGTTCCGATGGAGGAATTTGCTAACGGGAGAGAGGGCTGCGACAAGAAAGAGGTATCACTCAAGGAGGCCAGCGAGTTCCTCTGCATTATCCAACAAAGCAAGTTCAAAGTCATGGAACAACTCAACAAGACCCCGGCTAGAGTCTCACTTTTGGAGCTGCTTATGAGTTCTGAGCCTCACCGAGCTTTGTTGGTAAAAGTTTTGAATGAAGCTCACGTAGCCCAAGGCATCTCCGTAGAAGGCTTTGAGGGGATTGTCAATAACATCACAGCCAACAATTACCTCACCTTCACTGAAGAGGAAATCCTCGCCGAGGGGAGAGGACATAATAGAGCTTTACATGTGTCGGTCAAATGCATGGAACACGTTATGGCCAAAGTACTCATCGAGTTGGAGAAGTTGCCATTTAACGCCTCCCACCTGAGGCCAAGTTCCATGGTGGTCCGTGCCTTCGATGGCAGTCGTCGAGAGGTAAGGGGAGAGATCGACCTCCCAGTACAGATGAGGCCTCATACCTGCTGAGTTACATTCCAAGTGATGGATATCAATCCGACCTACAGTTGTCTTTTGGGGCGTCCATGGATCCACTCAGTAGGAGTCGTCCCCTCCACACTCCACCAAAAGCTGAAGTTTGTAGTGGAAGGACATTTGGTCATAGTATCAGGTGAGGAAGATGTCCTGGTAAGTTGTTCTTCTTCTATGCCATATGTGGAATCCGCTGAGGAGTCATTGGAAACGATTTTCCAATCTTTTGAGGTAGTAAGCATCACATCCGTAGATTCCCTCCCTAGGCAGCCCTGCCTGTCTGGCGCGGCAATGATGGTGGCCCGGGTGATGTTAGGGCACGACTATGAGCCCGGGATGGGTTTGGGCGAGAATAACGGCGGCAGGGCCGGCCTGGTAAGTGTCAGAGGAAACCGCGGGAAGTTTGGGTTAGGCTATAAACCTACACAGGCTAACGTAAGGAAAAACATCTCGGAAAGGAAGAACAAAGGCCAAGGCTCGCGGTCAGGACAGCATGCCAAAGAGGTTCCGCCGTGCCACATCAGTAGGAGCTTCGTGAGTGCAGGTTTAAGACGCGAAGGACAAGTCGCCGCGATATGCGATGAGGACTCCCCAAGGAGATCGAATTTGGTACAGCCATGCCCTCCCGGTTTCTAACTAGGGAATTGGCGGGTGGAGGAACGCCCAGAGGTTTACACGACAAGCATAATGTAACCTTTTTAGCTTTAAAACTCTATGGTTGGGCCTAGACTTTAGGGTTTCCTTTTGTTAAGGCATTATGTCTTTTGTTCTTGAAGTTAATATAAAGATATTTCTTCATCTGTTCTTGCGCCTCTACCCATCCTCATTCATTTGCATGTTTATTTTCTTGTTACGCTTATACGGTACAGATTCGACGACGAGTCCCACGAAGGTACTAATACCGGGGACCTACTCGTCAATTTCGAGCAAGAAGCGAGTCAGACGAAGAATGAAGAAGACGAAGATGTAGGGCTCCCACAGAGTTGGAAAAGATAATTGCTCGGGAGAATCGAGAGATGAGGCCACATCGAGAAGAGACAGAACTCGTAGACTTAGGTACCGACAATGAAAAGAAGGAAGTAAAAGTAGGCACGGGTATGACCGCCCTCATCCGCGAAGAATTGGTGGCCCTGCTGAGGGACTACCAAGATGTCTTTGCCTGGTCGTACCAAGATATGCCTGGGTTGAATTCTGACATCGTACAACACAAATTACCTTTAAATCCTGAGTGTTCCCCGGTAAAGCAAAAGTTGAGGAGGATGAAGCCCGAGATGTCCCTGAAGATAAAAGAAGAAGTAAAGAGGCAATTCAATGTTGGATTCTTGGCTGTTGCTCGGTACCTGGAATGGGTTACCAACATTGGGCCAGTCCTTAAGAAGGATGGGAAGGTACGAATGTGTGTGGATTATCGGGACCTAAATCAAGCCAGTCCCAAAGACAATTTCCCGCTGCCACACATCGATGTCCTCGTAGATAACATGACCAATTTCGCTTTGTTTTCCTTCATGGACGGTTTCTCCGGCTACAATCAAATAAAGATGGCACTAGAGGATATGGAAAAGACCATGTTCGTCACCCTGTGGGGAACATTCTGCTATAAGGTGATGTCCTTTGGGCTCAAGAACGCCGGGGCGACCTATCAACGGGCTATGGAAGAACACCTCGTCAACTTGCAGAGGTTGTTCGAAAGGCTTAGGAAGTATCAATTGAGGTTGAACCCCGCTAAGTGCACCTTCAGGGTCAAGTCAGGAAAATTGCTAGGTTTCGTAAGTCAGAGAGGAATAGAAGTGGACCCTGAAAAGGTAAAAGCCATCCTTGAGACGCCAGAACCGTGTATCGAGAAGCAGGTCTGAGGTTTTCTGGGGCGTTGAAACTACATTTCCAGGTTCATATCACAGCTCACAGCCACTTGTGAGTCACTGTTCAAGCTCTTACGCAAGAACCAATCCATCCACTGGGACGCGGACTGTCAAGAGGCGTTTGGAAAAATCAAACAGTGCCTCATGAACCCTCCCGTGCTTATGCCGCCGGTGCCCGGGAGACCTCTCATCTTGTACTTGACGGTTTATGGCACTTGTGTTATCATATTTTATAGGAATGTGATCTAATACTATTCCATAATCAGATAGTTGTTGTTTCATCCACAGAATCTATGCACAACAACTACCAGCAGAAATATATTCTGCTTCTGCTATGGATAATGCTACACTATTTTGTTTCTTGCTATTCCATGAAACAAGAGCAGACCCTATGAATTGACATGTGCCACTAGTACTTTTCCTATCTGTTTTTGATCCAGCAAAATCCGAATCTGAGTATCCTACTAGATTGCATAAAGAATTCTTAGGGTACCATAATCCTAAATTAACTATTCCTAATAGATATCTTATGATTCTTTTTATTGCCATTAAATGTGAAAACTTTGGATTTGATTGAAATCTTGCACACATGCATACACTAAACATAATATCTGGCCTACTTGCAGATAAGTAAAGTAGAGATCCAATCATACCTCTGTATTGCTTTGGATCAACAGGTTGACCGGATTCATCTTTGTCAAGATAATAGCTGGTGTTCATAGGGGTAGCCAAGTGTTTTGAGTTTTCCATTCCAAATCTCTTAATGAGTTCTTTGCAATACTTTGCTTGGTTGACAAATATTCCATCATTTGTTTGTTTGATTTGTAGTCCAAGAAAGTAATTTAACTCACCCATTATGGACATCTCAAACTCACTTTGCATATCAATAGAAAACTCCTTGCACAAAGATTCATTAGTAGATCCAAAAATTATATCATCAACATAAATTTGTACCAACAAGATATCATTATCCTTCTTTTTTATGAATAAGGTGGTATCTACTTTCCCTCGAGTGAAATTCTTTTCTAATAGGAATTTACTTAATCTTTCATACCAAGCCCTAGGTGCTTGTTTTAAGCCATAAAGTGCCTTTTTTAATCTATAGACATGGTCTAATTTTTGTGAGTCTTCAAACCCAAGAGGTTGTTCTACATCTACCTCCTCTTGAATTAGACCATTTAAGAAAGCACTCTTGACATCCATTTGATATAGTTTAAAATTCATAATAGATGCATATGCTAATAGCATCCTAATGGCTTCTAATCTAGCTACAGGTGCAAAAGTTTCTTCATAGTCTATACCTTCTTCTTGGTTATATCCTTTTGCTACAAGTCTAGCTTTATTTCTAATTACTCTACCATTTTCATCCAATTTATTTCTAAATACCCACTTAGTTCCTATGATTGGATAATCTAAAGGTTTTTCTACTAATTCCCATACATCATTTCTTTCAAATTGATTTAATTCTTCTTGCATAGCCACTATCCAATGGTCATCTATAATAGCTTCCTTAAAGTTTTTAGGTTCTATTAATGAAACAAATGCCATATTATTGCATAAATCTTTGAGAGTGTCTAGTTGTTACCCCTTTTGAGATATCACCGATGATGTTGTCAAGAGGATGATTTCTTGAAGTTTTCCATTCTTTGGGAAGATTATCATTTTCTTGTGTTGTGTCAACTTGATCATCCTTGTTTTCATCATCTCTCTTTCTTTTTAGATTTGTTTCATTTTGTGTATCTTCCAAAGAATCTGCAATATCATCAAGAAACTCCTTTCTCAGGAAGGTAATATTAGTTTCATCAAAAGTAACATGTATTGATTCCTCAATTGTCATGGTTCTTTTGTTGTATATTCTAAATGCTTTACTATGTAAGGAATACCCAAGGAAGATACCCTCATCTGCCTTAGCATCAAACTTTCCTAGGCTTTCCTTACCATTGTTTAGAACAAAACATTTACATCCAAAAATATGTAAATGAGCAATGTTTGGTTTTCTATTCTTAAAAAGTTCATATGGGGTTTTCTTAAGAATGGGTCTGATTAAGGCTCTGTTCATAATATAACATGCGGTGTTAACCGCTTCTGCCCAAAAGTATTTTGGAAGTGGTGTGTCATTTAAAAGAGTTCTAGCAATTTCTTCTAGGGCTCTATTTTTCCTTTCTACTACTCCATTTTGTTGGGGTGTCCTAGGTGCAAAAAAGTTGTGTTCTATGCCATATTCATCACAAAACATTTCAAAATCATTGTTTTCAAATTCACCTCCATGATCACTTCTGATGGAGATAATTTTGAGATTCTTTTTGTTTTGAATGACTTTGGCATGTCTTCTAAATGCATGAAATGCATCATTTTTATGAGTAAGAAATAAAGTCCAAGTATATCTAGAATAGTCATCAACAATTACTAATGCATAGTAACTTCCATCAAAACTCATGACTCCAGATGGTCCAAACAAATCCATGTGCAATAATTGTAATGGTTGAGTGGTAGAAACAATATTTTTAGATTTAAAAGACACTTTTGTTTGTTTACCTTTTTGGCAGGCATCACATAACTTATCTTTTTCAAATTTTAATTTTGGTAAGCCAATAACAAGATCTTTTGAAATTAATCTATTTAGATGATCCATGTTAATATGAGCAATTCTCTTATGCCATAACCATGGATCACAATCTTTACTTAAAAGGCATCTATCATTTTCAGATTTTTGTTTTAAATCAATCATGTAAACATTATTTTCTCTAAAACCTATATGCTCAATATCTTTGTCATTCTCATGCTTGATAACACATTTTTTAGAATCAAAAGATACTTGATATCCTCTATCACATAATTGAATAACACTTAATAGACTATGCTTCAAACCTTCAACAAGCAACACATTTTCAATAGGAGTAGAAGAATTCGTACCTATTTTACCGATTCCAATAATTTTTCCTTTGTTGTTGTCACCATATGTAACGTGTCCACTTTTCTTAGGAGAAATGGTTGTAAATTTGGATACATCTCTCGTCATATGCTTGGAACATCCACTGTCGATATACCACTTCTTCCTTACAGAATCTTTTTTGTTGCTCTCATGAGATTTTGTCATGAGACACAAGTTGACTTGGTCTTCATCATGATCTTGGAATAACCTATTCCTGAAAATACTTTTGAAAAACAAAGAATCTAAAGAGGCCATGAATCTTGAAGTTGTTAAACTTTCTACAAGAAACCTGCTCTGATACCACTTGTTGGATCAAGTGGCCTCAGAATAATTAAGAAGAGGGGGTTGAATTAATTATTACTAGACCTTTACTAATTAAAAAATTACCCTTCTTAGGCTTTTACTATGTTGTTAAGAAAATAAAGAATAGAAAAGAAACTTAACCAAAAGTAAAAGCAAGAATTAAAGTGCACAGCGGAAATTAAAAGAGTAAGGAAGAAGGAGACAAACACACAAGAGTTTTATACTGATTCGGCAACAACCCATGCCTACATCCAACACTAAGCGACTTGCGGTCCTTCAAATTCCTTTTCAACCTTGTAAAAATCGTTTTACATGCAAAGATCCACAAGGGATCTACCCTCTACTTGTACCACAAAGGATGTACCCTCCAATGTGTTAAGACAAAGTTCTCAGGCAGTTAGTCCTTCGAAACTTTGTGAATGAGGAAACAAAAGAATTCTCAGGCGGTTAGTCCTTTGAAATCTTTTGTTTTAGGGAAAGGGAAGAATCAAAAGAATTCTCAGACTGTGTCATTTTGAATTCTTTGACAAGGGAGAAGGGAGACACAAAAGAATTCAGGCGGTTAGTCCTTCGTTCTTTTGGAAAAGGGACAAGAGAGACACAAAAAGAATTCAGGCGGTTAGTCCTTGGCGAATTCTTTTTGGCAAAGGGAAAAGGGAATGAAAAAGATGAATAACACAAGTCTTGAACAAAGAACTTTTCTTCGAAGAAAAAGTTTTGAACAAAAACTTTTAGAAAGATGAAGAGAAGATGAAATAAGAAAGTTTTGAAAGAAATGAAAGATAGATTGAAAGATAGAATGGTTGAAAGAGACGATAGATCTGAATGAGATAATTGTTGTTCTTAAATGTTTCATGCCAAGGTCACATATTTATAGTTTCTTGATGACTCAAGTCAAAACTTGTAACTCCTGGCAATTCCTTTAAAAACTAATCACTTAAAAAGATATGGCTTTTGAAAGAATCTTCAGAAACAAGTCACTTGAAGAAATGTGACTTTTGGAAATGATTTTTTTGAAATCAGTCACTGATAATCGATTACACATCAATAGATATGACTCTTCATTTTGAATTTTGAAAATATTAATGTTTTAAAACCACTGGTAATCGATTACTATAATCTGGTAATCGATTACCAGAGATTAAAACTCGTTGGTAATGATTTTGTGAAAACTTCTTGTGCTACTCAATGTTTTGAAAAACTTTTTAATACTTATTTTGATTAAGTCTTCTCTTAATTCTTGAATCTTTGAGTCTTGGATCTTGATCTTGATTATTCTTGAATCTTGATTCTTGATTCTTGAAATCAAAATTCCTCTTGATCCTTGAAGTGTTCTTGACTCAATCTTGAACTCATTCTTGAATGTCATCATCTTTGTTATCATGAAGTGATCTTGACTTTGAGTTTTTTGTCATCATCTTTGTTATCATCAAAACTCCTTGAATCAATCTTGATTCATCATGAAGCTTGCTTCTACAAATGATTACCAGCCCATACATCCAGAGTTTCCGGATGAAGACATAATGGCCTTGTTTGAAAAGAAGTCAGAGGATAAGGACAGGGATAAGTGGATCATGTGGTTCGACGGTGCATCCAATGCGTTAGGCCACGGGGTTGGAGCGGCTCTGGTCTCTTATGACAATCAATGCATCCCCTTATGGCCAGGTTGGGTTTTGATTGTATGAACAACATGGCCGAATATGAGGCATGCGCCCTCAGGATCCAAGCAGTAATTGACTTCAACATCAAGTTGCTCAAAGTGTATGGAGACTCAGCCTTGGTGATTCACTAGCTAAGAGGAGAATGAGAAACTAGGGATCATAAGCTGATACCCTACCATACTTACATCAAGAAATTGGCTGAGTTCTTCGATGAGGTCTCTTTCCACCATGTTCCCCGAGAGGAGAATCAAATGGCTGACACGCTTGCCACTCTAGCATCCATGTTCCAGCTGACTCTGCATAGAGACTTGTCGTAAATTGAGTTCAGATGTCGCGGTAAGCCCTCACATTGTTGTTTGATAGAAGAGGAACAGGATGGTAAACCTTGGTACTTCGACATCAAGCGATACATCGAGGACAAGGGATACCCACAAGGGGCTTCTGACAACTACAAGAGAACATTAAGGAGGCTGGCAGCCGGTTTCTTCTTGAGTGGAAGCATACTATACAAAAGAAACCATGACATGATTTTACTCTGATGCGTGGATGCTAAGGAGGTTGAGCGGATGTTAGTGGAAGTCCATGAGGGTTCCTTTGGAACACACATTGTTGCAACCTACCCTTTTGCGGGCAAGCGAGGCGAGGCTCACGGGTGCGTCTTCCAAAGGAGGAAAATGCGCGGAGTCGCCACCAACGTTTATTTGTGGAAAACGTCGGAAAAACCGAAGGAAACCGGTCATGAAGAATATTCTAGATTCGGGAGTTGTATTTACGTTTGAGGAAGGTATTAGCACCTCTCACGTTTGTCCCAAAGGACAATAGCCTTAAATTAGAATTGTGTGAAATTTCGTATCTAAACTTTTATTTCTTTTTTATTTTTGAGGTTGACAAAAGCGGGGCTCTTGCTCCTACGTACCCTCCATCGAAGAGGAAATCAGACCTACGTAGTTCTTTCTAAAGGGTGAATCAAGCGATTCTTTTTACTTGGAAGGTGGTCCTTTTAAGGCGTTGCACCTTAAAAGAATCCATTTTACTTGGTGAGAATAAAACTGAGGTATCGATCCTTAAAATCCTTTTTAGTGATTTTTTGCGGACGAGCTTGACTTTGCGAGTTGATTTTAGCCTTAGTTTCACTTTAGTAAGTCAATTCAATTAAGAAAGAGAAATCCCAAAGAGAAATGTCCGATTGATTTTTTTGGTTTATTTTACTAAAAGATATTTTTTTATTATTATATTATTATTTTACCTCTTTTTGGTTTCCAACGTGGTTACGGCATGACCGAACGGTCGGATTTCATTTTAACAGAAATTAACGGATATTACAAATCAAATGATCGGTGGAAATTTATTTTATTTTTTGATTAGGCGAGAAAATGACTTAAGTAAATGACTAAAGCACATCAAAAGGGGGTACGAAAAGTAAATGAAACGAAAATAAAAGTACGCGAAACAAATGGGGACCACCAAGGGTACATAGAATGAATTGAAAAGTTCGATTTCGGGAACTTACCAGTTGAAGACCGAAAAACGACGAAGAACGAACTACGAATGACGAAGAACGGTTGAAAATCTTTGCGAAATCACCCACGGAAACGTTACGGAAGCGCCTCGGCTTGGATTTTCTTCACGGAAACAATTTTCCTCACTAATTTCAAGTGATTACAAAGTACCAGAAGGGCTGAACCCCTTTCTTCTTCACTCCTCCCTCTATTTATAGGAAAATAGAGGAGGAGCTTGCCACCCAGCTCGCCCAGGCGAGCCAGGTTGCTTCCTCCAGAAACAACCGCCTTCTGGAGGAACATCCTGGAAGGCCCAAGTTGGTCTGGTTGCTATTTGCACCCCTTTTTTTACTAAATACACCCCCTTTGCTTTTTTTGGTGATTCTTTTTCCGTAACGTTACGAAACTTTATGAATTTCATAACGATACTTATTTTCTTTCCGTAAGGTTACGGAACCTTACGGGTCATGTAATTACTCCTTTTTTAGCTTTTGGAATGTTACGGAAACTCACAGATTGCGTAACAATACTTCCTTTTGATTTCCGGCATGTTACGGAATTTCACGGATTGCGTAACAATGCTTCCTTTTGATTTCTGGCATGTCTCGGAACTTCACGTATTGTGCAACAAAGGGTGCCAAGTACCTCGAAGCGGTCAACCAAAGGTTGCATGCCATCAAACAATAGTCCTCGGACGAAATTAGGGTATGACAATTGCCCCTCTTTACTTACCTTTTATCGGAGATAAGAGGAAAGCATAGATAAAACACTGATTTCGTCCGTCTTTGCTCTCTCCGTGATTAGCCTATGACGACCCCCGTCTCTCTTTCTTTTTTCTCTGCACAACACAAAACAAACACAAACAAAAGACACCAATAACATAATATATACGTATACACATGTTTGGTGAAGGAACCGATTGGGAAAATAACAAAAAACCATATTTTCCAGTCATCGGAGGCTCCGTGCTTGATAACGGAGGACGCATGAACAGCGCTAGGTAATCAATTCATGGGGCTCCGAATAGGATGGTGGAGGATACACGAACAGCGCTAGGCAATCAATTCGTGGGGCTCCGAACTTGATGGTGGAGGACGCATGAACAACGCTAGACAATCAATTCGTGAGGCTCCAGACTCGATGGTGGAGGACACATGAATGACAATCAATTCATGGGGCTCCGGATAAGATTTGAGGGTGGAGGATAGACGAACAGCGCTAGGCAATCAATTCGTGGGGCTCCAGACTCGATGGTGGAGGATGCATGAATGACAATCAACTCATGGGGCCCCAGATAAGATTTGAGGGTGGAGGATAGACGAACAGCGCTAGGCAATCAATTCGTGGGGCTCCAGACTCGATGGTGGAGGATGCATGAATGATAATCAATTCATGAGGTTTCGGATAAGATTTGAGGGTGGAGGATAGACGAACAATGTTAGGCAATCAATTCGTTGGGCTCCAGACTCGATGGTGGAGGATGCATGAATGACAATCAATTCATGGGGCTCCGGATAAGATTTGTTGGCGGGACCGAATGGTCCACCGGGTTCTTTCACCTAATAGGCGAACATGCTTTAGCAAGGAAAAATAAATCATTCACGAGAGCACCATATTTTAGAGAAACAATATACTCATGCCAAAAGTAATTTTCCTTGTAACCGAAAATGAAGGGCAGGATGTTGACATTTAGCTTTTAAATGAACATTCAGGGGAAACGTTGGGTCAAACTGAAACTGGGAATAAAATCACTCATAGTGTATAAAAACTCACACATGTAAGTGTTTTCCCCTAATTCCAAACCATAGCTGTACCATGACTTTATTTTGCACACGATTTCCTATCGAACCAAAAGATCACACGCACGATCACGGATCAATAGGATTTTCTCGAGGGTAGTGTTTTTGGAGAGGAAGTTGGGTGTTTCGGTCTTTTCCTCTTTGTTTATGTGGGGCGGGATATTGCCAGTCAAGAGCGACTTTGAATGGCAATCCCAAAGGAAGAACTATTTCAAAAATGGGTTTTCCTTTGCCGGCAGTCATTTACCCTGCCGAAAATTTATCTGGTCAGAAGATCTTCTGTTCTCTTTCCTGGTTTCCTGTATTGATCGGGAATTATTCTATTTTTCCTTCGATCTTTTTCTTTTTACTTTCTTTCGATCTTCGATCGGGAATCCTTCTTTTCCTTTTCTTTTCTTTCTTTTCATTTCTTCCTTTTCGATCTTTGATTGGGAATTCAGATTTTAGCATTCGTTATTCGCTCTCCCTTGAGGAGATTATGCTGTCCTTTTCTTCGGGGGAAAGGATGAGGATTCTTTTCATGGGCCAAGGTTCAAAGTAGCTTAAGGTTGTGTCTCAACATGGTATTTTCATCGTGCAAGCCCGATTTTGATATCTGGGGCAAAACAAATTCGTGTGTCAAGGCGTCGGTCTCGGGTTGAATTTCCATATCATTTCCACGAGGCACGCGTAACAATGATGATTTGGGAACAACGTGCAAAATTCGTCATGGCTACAACTAGGTGGGTACTCAAGCATCCAATTTATGGCATTGTGATACTAAGGCTTGGGATTTACACAAGTAGACCCAATGTTTCCAAATTATGTTCTTTCATCGGTTCAATGAATCCATCCATTCTCATCTCGGTTATTCTGGAAAATAAACTCTTAGTGTTAGTCTCTTGTTTCCAAAAGATATGTTTGCTCTCTGCGAACGATTTATGCTTCCTATGACCATAACATGCCGACCTTCGAGGTCTTTCGTTCTTTTTCTTTTTCTTTTTGTTTCATTTTTTATGTTCGCAAAAACTATACATCCATTGCCATCTATGAGAAAAGCTTTTCTTTGTACACCTACATTCCTATACACGGCGAACTTTTTCTGTATACACACGCATTAAAAACTCTTTCTCTTTATATCAACACGGTCTATATACAAACTCTATTCCTGTTCAAAGATTTCTTTTTCGTTTTTCAACATCCACTCGTGGTTTACACAAAAATTTCTTTATATACACTCGTTGCTCACACACAAGAATTTCTTTTCACACATTATTTATACACACAAAATCTTTCCATACAATTTTTACATATAAAAATCTCTTTTCTTTTCTTTATATATAGACACGACATTTGTTCACAACGCCTCTTTCTTTTTCTATTCTTGGTGTTATCATGATTTTGTTTGTTTTATTTTTAGGACGACGTTCCTAAAGGAAAGCCCTACAAGGTTCCGGAATTTCAACAAACATTATCGACAATAACGAAGTAAGCACTAACGCAACAATCCAAACAAAATGTATGCATAAAACAAAAGACGATAAAATACAAAACAAACGGTAGTCCCTCAAGTCATAGAAACAAGATAACATACAAATGATAAATGATGGAACATACGAATTTGGGGATCCCACAGTCATGTGGCTTCGCATGCCACCAGACTCTTGGGTCATGGTAACAAAAGGTGTGGTGGTCGACAAAAGCAGGGCTTTTGCTCCTACGTATCCTCAATTTCTGATGAGGAACTCAAACCTACGTAGTTCTTGATAACTGTGAGACTAAAATAGTCTCGGTGTTTTTTCACGTGAACATGCTTTAGTAAAGAAACAAAACCTCCAACTGATCAGAGCAACATATGATTTTTTGATGAAAAACAATGTGTCTATTGGGGAAGGAGGGTATGCTGATGAAATTTTCTCATAACCATAAATGAGATTTTGGATGTTAGCATTTCGTTTCTAAACGACCATTTACAGGAAACACTGGGTCCAACAAAAATAAGAGAAAATCACTCAAAGTGTATCAATCTCACACATGTAAGTGTTTTATCCTAATTCCGAACCATAGATATGTCATGACTTGATTTTGCAAATCATTTCCTATCAAATCAAAGATTACATGCGTGATCATGGATCAATAGGACTTTTTCTTGGGAATGGTTTTTTTTGTGGGGATTTCGACTTTGAGTGTTTTTGCCTTTTCCTTTTCTGTTTTTGTTTAGTGCGGGGCAAGAAAGTTGCTAGCGCACAGGATTTTGGTTGGCAATCAAAGGGAGAGGACCACTTTAGGTCATGGTTTCCTTTCTTTTTCTTGTTTACTTGGTGACAATTCTGTATTGTTCAGATATTGTCTGGTCCAAAGACCTTTTTGGATGTTTCTTCTGTTTTCTTTTGATCCTTGATCGGGAATTTTCTTTCCCTTTTTGCTTTCTCCCACTCTTTGATAGGGAATTTTCTTTCTTTTTTGCTTTCTCCCACTCTTTGATTGAGAATTTTTCTTTTATTTTGTTTTCTTTCGAGGGCAAGGATTGACATTCTCACCTTGGGTCAAGGTTTATGGTAAGTTGAGATTTTGGCTCAAGGCTTGTAGAACGGCTGGTCATGATATATGTTAGGGTTTGGCCAACGGTTCGGGGATAAAGGAGACGTCCCACATTATTTCCATGATACACATGCAACAATGATGATTAGGAAATTTTATGCGAAACTGGTCATGCATGCACCCATGTGGACACTCAAGTATCAAGTTTTTTATGGTTATGTGACACTAGGGCTCGGGATTCATTTTCCCTACTTTAAGTCAACCCAGTGTTTCCAAAATATGCTCCTTTATCAATTTATGCATTCATCCGAGTCCATTTTGGGCGTTCGGGAAAATTTTCACAACATTCACCCTTCAGGTGTATACACATTTTTTTTCAAAAAACTAGTTATGATCAGTGAATCTTTTTTCAAAGAAAAGCTGGAAGTTATTTCTCTTCAAAAGCATGTTGGTTTTTCAGCTGAAAGATATATTTTTGTTCTCTTTTTGTTTTTGTTTTTGTTTTTTTGTTTTTTTTTATGAGGTATTTTGCTACCTAAACATGTGTATATTTTTGTGAGGTATTTTTGCTATATACATGCATATCCAAGGTATCTTGCTACCTAAACATACATACATATATTTGTGAGGTATTTTTGCTATATACATGCATATCTAAGGTATTTTCACTACCTAAACACACATACATATATTTCGTGAGGTATGACTACCTTCTGAGCTTGTGCTGGTTTCATTTAAGTTCCTAGGATCATGAGCAACTAGGTGTGTCCTACTATGACTTGAGAAACAAAAGTGATCAAATAACAAGCAGAGATTTAAAAGGTACTAGGTTGCCTCCTAGTAGCGCTTCTTTAACGTCTTGAGCTGGACGCGTGATGACTTGTCGGTCACGGACCTAGTACTTTGCTTTTCTTTGGCTTTGGACTTGGTCGCCTACTGGTCGGCCATGGGTCATACGCAACACACTAACTTTTTTGTGGATGAGCTAAGGGGCTTTGGAGGTGGCGGCGGTGTGCCTGTTGCCCGCTGTCAGCCATCCCCAGGCTGCTGTGGTGTTTCGCCCTGCGCCTGCTTGGGGGCGCAGTACTTCTTGATGAAAGCCCGGTTAATGGGAGGCCTAATGACCTTGTTGGGGGCGACAGGCGCTTCATAGAACTAACAAAAGCCCGTAATCAGAGCTAGAAACCCCAAGACCCTATTAGGCTTCTCCGAATCCACTGGGTGTCTTGCAAGCGCGACCCCTACAAACAATAGATGACATCAGAAATCAATTGAGCGATGTGCATACTTACCTATGTCATGATGGCGTGACCTTGCTGGGGGGAACGAGCACCCTGTAGGACTGACAGAGGCCCGTAACTAGAGCTGGAAACCCCAAGACCCTGTTGGACTTCTCCGGGTCCACTGGGTGTCTTGCGGGCGCGATCCCTGCAAACAATAGATGACATCAAAAATCAATTGAGCGATGTGCATACTTACCTATGTCATGATGGCGTGACCTTGCTGGGGGGAACGGGCACCCTGTAGGACTGACAGAGGCTCATAACTAGAGCTGGAAAACCCAAGACCCTGTTGGACTTCTCCGGGTCCACTGGGTGTCTTGTGGGCATGATCCCTGCAAATAGTGGATGACATCATAAATCAGTTTAGCCACATGCATACTTACCTATGTCGGAAAGGCACAGACCAACTGATACTTCCACAGGGGGAGATCGGCATTGCGGTTGTTGGGCAGAATGTTGCTAAGTAGCAACGTCATCTATATCTATGTAAGAGTGGTCATGTTGGCGTGCATGATCCGCACTTGTCTCTTTGCAGCAGCACGGGTGAAATCTTGCCCCGGTATGTATAGTAGTTGCGTGATAGCCTCGCTCTTTGGTTGTGCTTGCACAGATGGTCGCCCTCCAATATCAGGGGGTGGCGCAAGAACTTATAAAAGGAAACTACTGGTCCCTTAACCAGGAGCACAAGTCTTGGTTAAGCATTTAAGGGCAGAGGACCTTAAATTCTCTTAAGGTGTGGATATGGAGCCCACTGAAAAATGAGGATGCGTAGCCCTCTAAAGGCGAGGACGTGCAGTCCTCTGAAGGTGTGGGCGTGTAGCCCTCTAAAGGTGAGGGTACTAGTACCCAAGGGTCCACCCTTATGAGAAAGCAAGAGATTGACTCATTGAGAGGGCCGATCATCCCAAATTTAAAAGATTAGATGTTGGAAATCTATGCAGTTAACATGATTTTTTAGGGATGCAGATGCATGCAACCTTTGTCATGAAATTTGGTAAATGCGGACATCATATGAAACAATGCAATGTAATGGAAAGTTGTACAATGTTCATGAGATTCTTTCCCTATTTTGTGATTTTGACTTTGATTTAATTTTTGGAAAACACAGATTTGACTGTCCTTTCGAAAGAGGTGATAATTCATGCAACCTTATCCTATCTTTTGCAAATCTCTCCGAGAACTCCCTTAGAGTGTATGTTCTATTTGATTTAGTCACTTGACCATTTTGGAGTGACGGCAATGGAGCCGTTTTGACGTTTAATCAATCCATTGAAATTCCAGGGTTTGTCCCCCCCTCTTTTTTTTTTGTTTAAAAACATTGACGGGTGAGAACTTTTGATCTGCCCCTATGTTCACTTGAGGCTCATGCACGATGGCCCTCATTGCCCCAGTGTAAGGCTTTGAGGTACCAATTGTTATCTTTCGTCATGACCTTGTAGCTGGGAACCTATTGGGTGAGAACTTCTAATCTGCCCCTAGGTTCGGTTGTGGCTTTTGCATGGTGCCTTTCATTGCCCCAGTGTAAGGCTTTGAGGTACCAATCGTTCGTCTTTCGTCATGACCTTGTAGCAGGGAACCTATTGGGTGAGAACTTCTAATCTGCCCCTAGGTTCGCTTGAGGTTCATGCACGGTGCCCCTCATTGCCCCAGTGTGAGGCTTTGAGGTACCAATCGTTGTCTTTTGTTTTCACAACCTCGTAGTGAGGAAGAATGAAAGAAGCAGTTGATTCTTGCAAAAACAATTTTCCACGGACGAGAAATAGTTGAAGGATTTTTTCAGTTGATGGATTAAGTCAAATGACTCCTATGTAGAAGCAAGATGTTTTGATGTTTTGATGATGCCAAAGGATCAAGTGCTTCTAAGTTTTATTCAAGACAAGAATCCAAGAATCCAAGAAAATCAAGATATATGATCAAGTTGATCTCTAGAATCTTAGGAAGAAGTTTCCAAATTGAAAAAGCAAAAGGTTTGGCCAAAGATTTCTGTTTGAATCATTTAAAATTGAGATTTACTCTCTGGTAATCAATTACCAGCAGCTGAAAATGTTTATAACATTCACTAGAAATTTGAATTCAAAATTTATAATGGGTAATTGATTACACATGGATGGTAATTGATTACAGCAGTTTATTGAACGTTTTAATTCAAATTTTAAAGCCTGTAATCGATTACACAAGTCTTGTAATCGATTACCAGAGGAGATTTTCAGAAAATAATTTCAAGAGTCACATCTATTCAAATGGTTTATGAATGGCCATCAAGGGTCTATTTATATGTGACTCGGAAACACGAATATAAAGAGAGTTTTCATTGCCCAAAAAGTTTTATCCTCTCAAAAGATTAAGAGTTTTTCTGAACTGAAATGTCTTATCCTCTCAAAAAGATTCCTTGGTCAACCACTTGCATATTCAATAAGGAATTTTGATTGATCTTCATTTTACAATCTATCTCTTTTAAGAGAGATTTCTTCTTCTCTTCTTCTTATTTCTGAAAAGGGATTAAGAGACCATGGGTCTCTTGTTGTAGAGGATTCCTGAACACAAGGGAAGGGTTGTCCCTGTGTGGTTCAGACTTTGTAAAAGGAGTTTTACAAAGAGAATGGAAAATCTCAAGTGGGTTGCTTGAGGACTGGACGTAGGCACAGGAAGTGGCCGAACCAGTATAAATCAAGTTTGCATTCCTCTCTTCCCTTAATCTTCTTTTATTTATTGCTATTTATCTTTTGCTTTAAAGAAGTTTATTTTGAATTGTCTTTTGAGTAATTCATGTTAAGGGTGCATTGTTAATCCAAAAAAAGAGAGTGAATGTTTAATTGGGGAATAGTCTTTGTATCTTAATTCAACCCCCCCCCCCCTTCTTAAGATAACTGAGGCCATTTGTCCAACCCTATTCTTGATAACTCACTTCACTCTAAAAAGACAAACTTTCCAGAATGATAAAATAAGGTAACATGAACGTCTTGAAAACACAGTCAATCAAATGCTTTTGCTTTTCTTGTAGACAAAGGATCAAGCTGATGTTTTGAAGATGCCAAAGGATCACATGCGTCTCAAAGCTTTATTCAAGATGGATGATCAAGATAGTCTTTAGAGTCTTAGAAAGGGTATATTAAATAGGAATGGAATTCCAATTGAAGTAGCAAAAGGTTTGGCCAAGAAATTTAAGTTAAAAAGTCTTTTACAAGAAATTTAATCTCTGGTAATCAATTACTAGAGGATGTAATCGATTACCAGTGGCCAAAACTGATTTACAACAGCTATTAAAATTTGAATTCAAAATTTGCACTGTGTAATCGATTACACATATATGGTAATCGATTACTAGCAGTTATTGAACGTTTTAATTCAAATTTTAAAGCTTGTAATCGATTACACAAATAATGTAATCGATTACCAGAGCAGATTTTCAGAAAATATTCTCAACAGTCACATCTTTTTATGTGGTTCTTGAATGGCTGTCAAAGGCCTATTATGTGACTTGAGACACGAATTTGCTAAGAGTTTTTCAGAACAAAAAGGTCTTATCCTCTTATAAAGAAAAATCGTTTTATCCTCTTACAAATTCCTTGGCCAAATTACTTGTGATTCAATAAGGGATTATTTGAGTGCTCAAATTTTTCAATCTATCTCTTTCAAGAGAGATTTCTTCTTTTCTTCTTCTTCATTCTGAAAAGGGATTAAGAGACCGAGGGTCTCTTGTTGTGAAAGAATTCTAAACACAAAGGAAGGATTGTCCTTGTGTGTTTAGAACTTGTAAAAGGAATTTACAAGATAATGGAACTCTCAAGCGGGTTGCTTGGGGACTGGACGTAGGCACAAGGGTGTGGCCGAACCAGTATAAATCTGAGTTTGCACTTTCTCTTCCCTTAAACTCCTTTATTTATTATTGTTTTATATTCATATTCAAATTGTTCTATTTGAATCAACATTTAAGAAATTCATTATTAAGGGAATTTATAACTTGAATAGAAAGTTAAATAGAATTTTTAATTGGGGAAATAATTTGTAATATCTTAATTCAACCCCCCCTTCTTAAGATATCTGAGGTCACTTGTTTAGCAAGTGGTATCAGAGCTTCATTCTTGTATAAAGTTTAGAAGCTTCAAGAATTATGGCCTCATCAAACTACTTGTTTCCCGAGGGAAATTCTATAAATAGACCTCCCATCTTTAATGGAGTGGGTTACCACTACTGGAAAACCCGCATGCAAATCTTTATAGAGGCAATATATTTAAATATTTGGGAAGCCATAGAACAAGGACCTTATGTTCCCTCTATAATAGCCGGAAGTGCAACAATAGAAAAACCTAAAGCAGATTGGACTGAGGAAGAAAGAAGATTAGTACAATATAATTTAAAGGCCAAAAATATTATTACATCTGCCTTAGGAATAGATGAATACTTTAGGGTTTCAAATTGTAAAAGTGCTAAGGATGTGTGGGATACACTACAAGTAACACATGCAGGCACAACAGATGTTAAAAGATCTAGGATAAACACTTTAACTCGTGAATATGAACTTTTTAGGATGAATGTAAATGAAAGTATACAAGACATGCAAAAGAGGTTCACACACATAGTTAATCATCTTGCATCTCTAGGAAAAACTTTTCAAAATGAAGATCTAGTAAATAAAGTCTTAAGATATCTTAATAGAGAATGGCAACCAAAGGTAACAGCCATCACAGAATCTCAAGATTTATCTAGTATGTCTCTTGCTACATTATTTGGAAAATTGCAGGAGCATGAAATGGAATTACTAAGATTAAATCAACATGAAGAAACTGATAAGAAGAAGAAGGGAATCGCTCTTAAAGCCTCATCTGCAATCCAAGAAGATAGTGATAAAGAAGATTCAATTGACTTGGATAATGATGAAGATATTAGTCTGTTTGTAAAAAGATTCAACAAGTTATGACAGGAGACGAATCAAAATTTACACATATCTCTCCCAAGAAAAGCGGACATGTAACTTATGGTGACAACAACAAAGGTAGAATTCTTGGAGTTGGAAAAATAGGTACAAATTCTTCAACCTCCATTGAAAATGTTCTACTTGTTGAAGGTCTTAAACATAGTCTGCTTAGTGTAAGTCAATTATGTGACAAAGGCTATCTGGTATCATTTGATTCTCAAAAGTGTGTCATTGAACATAAACATGATACAAATATAAAGCATATAGGGTTTAGAATTAACAATGTTTACATGATAGACTTAAGTCAAAAACTAGATAATAATCAATGTTTTCTTAGTAAAGATGATGATCCATGGTTATGGCATAAACGGATTGCACATATAAACATGGAACACTTAAATAGATTAATATCAAAGGATTTAGTTGTTGGTTTGCCAAAACTAAGATTTGAAAAAGATAGGCTATGTGATGCTTGTCAAAAGGGAAAACAAACTAGAGTTTCTTTCAAATATAAAAACATTGTTTCAACTACTCAACCCTTACAATTACTACATATGGATTTGTTTGGTCCTTCCAGAATCATGAGTTTTGGAGGAAGTTACTATGCTCTTGTTATAGTTGATGATTATTCTAGATACACATGGACTCTTTTTATCACTCATAAGAATGATGCATTTCAAGCATTTAGAAAACTTGCAAAAATCATTCAAAATAAGAAAAATCTCAAGATTATATCTATTAGGAGTGATCATGGGGGTGAGTTTGAAAATAAAGAATTTGAATTATTTTGTGATAAGCATGGGATTGAGCATAACTTTTCTGCACCAAGAACCCCTCAACAAAATGGTGTTGTTGAAAGGAAAAATAGATCTTTGGAAGAGATTGCTAGAACTTTATTAAATGATACTCCTCTTCCAAAATACTTTTGGGCTGAAGCCGTTAACGCTGCATGCTACATTTTAAATAGGGCTTTAATAAGACCCATTTTAAAGAAAACTCCATATGAATTGTTCAATGGCAGAAAACCAAACATCTCACATCTTCATATCTTTGGTTGTAAATGTTTTGTATTGAATAATGGAAAAGATAACTTAGGAAAATTTGATGCTAAGTCAGATGAAGGCAATTTCCTTGGATATTCTCTGCATAGTAAAGCTTATAGAATATATAATAAAAGAACAATGACAATTGAAGAGTCTATACATGTTTCCTTTGATGAGTCTAATGCCATTCTTCCAAGGAAGGATTTTTTAGATGATATTTCAGATTCCTTAGAAGATACACATATTCATGGAAATGACTCTAAAGAAAAAGATGAAGGAAGCAATGAGGATTCTCAAGATAATGGGGCTAGAGGAAATAATGAACTTCCAAGAGAATGGAAAGCCTCAAGAGATCATTCCCTCGACAACATTATTGGTGATATATCAAAAGGGGTAACAACTAGACATTCTCTTAAAGATTTATGCAATAATATGGCTTTTGTATCTATGATTGAACCTAAAAATATAAAAGAAGCCATAGTAGATGATAACTGGATCATTGCCATGCAAGAAGAACTGAATCAATTTGAAAGAAACAATGTGTGGAAACTAGTAGAAAAACCTGAAAATTATCCTGTCATAGGAACAAAATGGGTTTTTAGAAATAAGTAGATGAACATGGCATAATTATTAGAAATAAGGCTAGGTTAGTAGAAAAAGGGTATAATCAAGAAGAGGGAATAGACTATGAAGAAACATATGCTCCAGTTGCAAGATTAGAAGCCATTAGAATGCTCTTAGCATATGCATCCATAATGAATTTTAAGCTCTATCAAATGGATGTTAAAAGTGATTTTCTAAATGGTTTAATTCAAGAAGAAGTATATGTTGAACAACCCCCAGGTTTTGAAATCCCAGATAAACCAAATCATGTTTATAAATTACGAAAGGCTCTTTATGGTTTGAAACAAGCCCCTAGGGCGTGGTATGAACGTTTAAGTAATTTTCTTCTAGAAAAAGAATTTTCTAGAGGAAAAGTGGATACCACATTGTTCATAAAGAGAAAGCATAATGATATTTTGTTGGTTCAAATATATGTTGATGATATAATTTTTGGATCTACTAATGATTCATTGTGCAAGGAGTTTTCCCTTGATATGCAAAGTGAATTTGAAATGTCAATGATGGGAGAACTAAAGTACTTCCTGGGATTAAAAATCAAGCAAACTCAAGAAGGTATATTCATCAATCAATCCAAGTACTGCAAGGAATTGATCAAAAGATTTGGGTGGAAAGTGCAAAACACATGGCTACACCGATGAGCACTAGTTGTTACTTAGATAAAGATGAATCTGGTCAATCTATAGACATGAAACAGTATCGAGGTATGATCGAATCTCTTCTCTATTTATCTGCTAGTAGACCTGATATTATGTTTAGTGTATGCATGTGTGCTAGGTTTCAATCCAACCCCAAACAATCACATTTGAGTGCAGTTAAGAGAATCATGAGATATCTATTAGGTACAATAAATTTAGGATTATGGTATCCTAAGAACTCAACATGTAACTTAATAGGATATTCTGATTCTGACTTTGTCGGATCTAAAACTGATAGAAAAAGCACAAGTGGAACTTGTCAATTCATTGGATCTGCTCTTGTCTCATGGCATAGTAAGAAACAAAACAGTGTTGCTTTATCCACTACTGAAGCGGAATATATCTCTGCCGGCAATTGTTATGCACAAATTTTATGGATGAAGCAACAATTATTTGATTATGGTATCCTTCTTGATCGAATACCTATTAGATGTGATAACACTAGTGCCATAAATCTATCCAAAAACCCTGTACAACATTCTAGAACGAAACATATAGAAATTAGGCACCATTTTCTAAGAGACCATGTTCTAAAGGGAGATTGTTTGCTAGAGTTTGTTGATACAAAGAATCAGCTCGCTGATATCTTTACAAAACCTCTCCCAAAGGATATATTCTTTTCAATAAGAACAGAATTAGGACTTTTAGACCTTAGTGATTTGGATAGGTAAAGTTTTATGATTGATTGATTAATTTACACTTATGATTGATTGTTTATATGTTACTTTGATTGATTTTGTTTAAATTCTTATTATTATGATAGAATTTATGTATTCCTGTGTGTTTTATAGTTGAATGATTGATTTAAGTGCTTAGTAGTGATTATTAATCATATTAGATGTATTTAGCATAGACGTAGATAATTTTTTTAAGAAACTAGCCTAGTTTATGTTCTGGTAATCGATTACCATTCACTGTAATCGATTACACAAGAACAAGCAGCCTGTAATCGACTACAACATCCTATAATCGATTACCAGAAGGCTCATTACTCCTGTAATCGATTACCAAGCCTTGTAATCGATTACAACTCGTCCTCGTCTATAAAAACTCACGAAATCAGAATTGCTGCGCAGCCACGGCCTCCCCTCACGCCTCCTCCATACCTAAAACTTCAAATCTTCGTATCTCTCTCAATTCTTCACCAAATCACGTCCCGTAAAGCCCAATCTTCCTCTTTTTCACTCATCTTTCACTTCCACCAATTAAAATTCACTAAAACTTCATCAAATGGCAGAGCCATCGCAGAAGAGAAAGGGATCATCCTCCACCGCCGCTGCCGATGCCCATCGCCGCCACGGACCATCTGAAGCATCCACCGCACCTATTCATCCATCTTTATCATCTCCAAGATCATCCACATTGTTTTCTTCCAATGATCAGCATCTACGGTACCTCTCTCAATTTTCTTCTAGGATCATATTAGACCCTAAGTACCTAGACGTAGAGTTCTTTAATGATGAAACATTTGATTGCTATCAAGTGTTTCAAAATTCTGGCCTTGTTGATTTCATGTCATTAAAACTGCCACATTATCCTGAACTTGTAAAGGTCTTCTACTGCAATTTGAAAATTCAGGATGGCATTATTTCCTCTGAGGTGCATGATATTCCTATGATCATTGATCAATCATTATTCTTTTCTTTAACACATTTACCTAGTCAAGGTGCACCGTTTGAGGGCACCATTGTTGATGAATGGAAATTTGATTATTCTAGTCATGATGCTCGCCGAATGGTCTGCAATGACCAGGCTGAAATGACCGGTAGATTGCTGGTCGGATCATTAACTTTTGATAATCGCATCATGCACTATATCATTGTTAGAAGTTTGCTTCCCCGGTCTTCAAATTTAGCACAAGCCTCTGAGGAGGATTTAATTCTAATGTGGGCTTTTCTCACCGGTCGTCAGATCGACTGGGCCCATTTGGTTCGGTACCGAATGCATAAGGCATTACGGGCCAATGCACCTCTACCTTATCCACAGTTGATAACTTTGTTTCTGCGTCATTTTCAAATTCCGCTTGATGATGAGCCATTTGTTCAAGTCAAGCGCTCCTTTGCAATTGGTGCTGGTGCCGTGACTTCCTTTGGTTACCGTAAGGATCGGAATGGTCAATGGCTGAAGAAAGACGCACTCCCTCCTCAAGATGAGCGTACTCCTTCACCTCTTCCTCAGCATGAAGATTCGGCACTCCTGAATGAAGTCCTTACCGAATTACGAGGTCTTCGTTCTTATGTTGGTGAATGTTTCGACTCATTGGATACACGCTTTGCCGGCATAGATATTCGCCTCACATAAGTTGAAGAAGATGTCTCCTTCATCCGTACTTGCTTTGATCCACCACCACCGCCTCCATCATCCTCTTAGCTAAATTGTTATTATTATGACTAAGTCTTATTAGTAATTAAGTATTATTAGTACTTTGTTTTATCGTCGTGTATTTGGATTTTTGTTGCTCTAGTTATAGTACTTTTGCACTATTATTATTAGTACTTTGGTTGGTTATGACAATGTATGGATTTATTTTGGTTTAATGTTTGGCTCTGTTTGGATTTTGATTGTGTTGCTTAGTTCTTTTTGATGTTGCCAAAGGGGGAGAGAACTTGAGAGAACTTGGGTTAGAAATCAATTATCAATTAGAAATTTATCATTAAGAAAAGTTAGGCATACATGCCAAAAGATAGGGGGAGTAAGGGTTGTGTGAACGTGCTATCATCTTGCATATAGCTTGTCTTGATTTCAGGATTGTCATCATCAAAAAGGGGGAGATTGTAGACAAAGGATCAAGCTGATGTTTTGATGATGCCAAAGGATCACATGTGTAGACAAAGGATCAAGCTGATGTTTTGATGATGCCAAAGGATCACATGCGTCTCAAAGCTTTATTCAAGATGAATGATCAAGACAGTCTTTAGAGTCTTAGAAAGGGTATATTAAATAGGAAGGGAATTCCAATTGAAGTAGCAAAAGGTTTGGCCAAGAAATTTAAGTTAAAAAGTCTTTTACAAGAAATTTAATCTCTGGTAATCGATTACCAGAGGATGTAATTGATTACCAGTGGCCAAAACTGATTTGCAACAGCTATTAAAATTTGAATTCAAAATTTGCACTGTGTAATCGATTACACATATATGGTAATCGATTACCAGCATTTATTGAACGTTTTAATTCAAATTTTAAAGCTTGTAATCGATTACACAAATAATGTAATCGATTACCAGAGCAGATTTTCAGAAAATATTCTCAACAGTCACATCTTTTTATGTGGTTCTTGAATGGCTGTCAAAGGCCTATATATATGTGACTTGAGACACGAATTTGCTAAGAGTTTTTCAGAACAAAAAGGTCTTATCCTCTTATAAAGCAAAATCGTTTTATCCTCTTACAAATTCCTTGGCCAAATTACTTGTGATTCAATAAGGAATTATTTGAGTGCTCAAATTGTTCAATCTATCTCTTTCAAGAGAGATTTCTTCTTTTCTTCTTCTTCATTCTGAAAAGGGATTAAGAGACCGAGGGTCTCTTGTTGTGAAAGAATTCTAAACACAAAGGAAGGATTGTCCTTGTGTGTTTAGAACTTGTAAAAGGAATTTACAAGATAATGGAACTCTCAAGCGGGTTGCTTGGGGACTGGACGTAGGCACAAGGGTGTGGCCGAACCAGTATAAATCTGAGTTTGCACTTTCTCTTCCCTTAAACTCCTTTATAACTTGAATAGAAAGTTAAATAGAATTTTTAATTAGGGAAATAATTTGTAATATCTTAATTCAACCCCCCCTTCTTAAGATATCTGAGGCCACTTGTTTAACATTTCTTTTTGAACTTTTTTTTTATATTTTGAAACTTATTTGTTTTGAACTTTACTCGTTGTTTTACGGCACCCCCACCAACTTGCAAGACGCGTAATTTCTGATTGAACGATCTTGGAAGTCAGCACTCAAGAGCGCATGTCGCTCGAGCAAACAAACCAATGGCTTGCACCCACATTCCAGTGGAAGAAAAGATGTAATTACGAGAGGATGAGGGACAAAGATGTCAGACTTATCCATTTTATTTAGCATTGTAACTATGGTTTACAATAATGGCATAAACTTGAAGATCCTGATGAGTCATTAGAGACATCTAACAACAGCTTTCAAAATTGCCCCATGTGTGGTGTCGCTTGTCAGTGTTAGGATTCAACAAGCGATTCTCCTCAAATTTCAACCAGCCCACATCAATTTGACTTTGCACCTTATGCTTCAGGGTCATACAGTGCTCAATGGAATGCCCCAGGGCTCCTCCATGATTTGCACATGTTGCATTTAAGCCGAATCCTCGGAAAAATGGAGGTTGAGGAAACCTAGCAGGGGTTATGGCTACCATTGAATTATCGAGTAGATATGAGAGCAAGTTTAGCATATGACACCGAAATTTGGGGTGAATCCTACAGGCTTTTTGCTGCAAAATTCCTTTTTGGTTGGTGTTTTGGTTCGTGTAAAGGTGGTGTTTAGCATTGGTTGTGTGGAAGGTGGGTTTTGTGGTTGATTTAGGCATGACCTTTGTGGATAAATGGGTGGTGGGTAATGAGAATGGCTGATATTGGCTGAGTAATGATGGTGTTGAGTAATGACATTGTTTAGCTGGTGGGAAGTTTCCAAGTAGGAACGATAATTGCAACATGGGTTTCTCCTTCATTCTCACCCTCTTCATTTGCCCCAGTTTTCTCATTCGTCCAAGTAGGATGATTAAATTTGCCTCTTTTCAGACTCGCTTCGATCCTTTCATCAGCGAAAACTAAATCAGAAAAGCTTGAAGGTGTGTAGCCCACCATCTTTTCATGGTAGAACACTGGTAATGTGTCTACTATCACGATTATCATCTCTCTTTCCATTATTGGGGGTGCCACTTGGGCTGCCTGGTCTCTCCACCTTTGGGCGTATTATTTGAAAGATTTGTGCCCCTTTTTGCACATGTTTTGTAGTTGCATCCAATCCGGAGCCATATCAGAATTGTACTGATACTGCCTAACGAAGGCAACCATTAGGTCCTTCCAAGAATGGACTCGAGAAGGTTCCAAGTTAGTGTACCAAGTAGTAGCTACCCCAGTAAGACTTTGTTGGAAGAAATGTATCAGCAAATCCTCATTTTTTGCGTATGCCCCCATCTTCTGACAATACATCTTTAGATGGTTCTTGGGGTAAGTAGTCCCCTTGTACTTGTCGAAGTCCGACACCTCAAACTTGGGAATGACCATGTTTGGGTACTAGGAACAACTCTTCTAGGTTAGCAAAGGCATAATCTTCACCTCCTTCAATGGCCCTGAACCTTTCCTTTAGATGATCCAACTTTCCCATTTTCACCATAGCATGAGGGTTTTTAATCGCTGTGGAATGTGAGGGGTGTGGTTGTGGGTGATACTGAGGGCCCTCCAAAGCGTTTTGCGGGGTATATCACCAACTGCTTGCCCTTCAATGGCATATCTGAGGCAAGGCTCGAAGTCGGCTAGATTGTGGTGGGGAATTTTATGTGTCTCCCCCACGATTTAAGAGACATGTGCATGATAGTTCGGGGATGTTGGATCTCAATGGGCATAGGAGTGGAGTTATTGACATTCTCATTGGGAGTGTATGCCACATTGGGTGGCGTATAGTTGGGAGACAAGCCATATGGCGGGAAGGCGTGCTTGTTTTGAATTTGCACATCATGGGGCCATTCGTACTTCCCAAATCTTTGCCTACCATAGCTAAGGTTGGATGATTCATTTGGTTAAGGCCAGACGGGGGCATCGGGTTCGCCTTAGCAACAGCCCTGGTAGTGGCGACTGCAACCGCATCGGCTTCCATTATCTTATTCATGCTCATCATGGCCTCCATCATTGTGGCCATTTGCTCTTTCATGGCCTCCATGTCGGCCTTCACCTTCTCTTGCACCTCCTCTGCTTTACCCATTACTCTAGCTCTAGCACAGGTTCGGTAAGGGCGCCATAAAGTGTGTTCTTTTCTTTTTTATAACAATGATCAAGTTCTTCTCTTTTTTTTTCAAGGAAAGAATGCAATGAGCAATGCAACCAATGAACAACATGGATGTATGCGAATGATGCACAGTTGAAGTATTGCGGATTTTTACCAGGATATGGGGTTGAATCAATTTAGATTTTCAACATGGTCCATGACATCTTCGTCAAGGTGAAACTGGAAGTAACAGGGACATCGACAGTCCTAAATATGTTTGGCACTAGACGAAGCAGCGATGTAACTCGATCCATCTTTTGCCCCAATTCTTGCAAGATGGTTACTTCCATGCTTCCACTTGACTTGGTGAACCTTTTCGTAAAAGCATGAGCTTGGTTCAACCCCATAATCCAAAGAATTACAATTTTGTTCGCCAATAGTTCGACACATTTCATAGAGATGAAAAACTCGGGAATACGTATGCTATGCATGGAAAATGTAATTATGAGATTGAGATGCCCGAAGAAAAATCATTTCCTAGTTTAACCACGCATTAGGTACCATGCTCAATCATTTTGTTTTTAACTGAAATGGGTTTATGATCCCAACATGGTTGGCTCATGGTACCTAACACATTCAACTAAGAATGTAGTGTGAATTTTCATGCTTCCCCCTTTTTTTGTTTTTCAGAGGAAAATGCAAGAATGATGCATGAGCGAACATGAAAACAAAAGGTATGCATTTTGTAGAACAAAAAGTTTGTTGAACGCATATGCATGATGATGCAATGACTCATGCAAAATGTGAGGCTGGAATATGATAATGGACAAATGCAGGAACGATATGTTCATTATGATGCCATGAAGAGATGCTTATGCGATGTATGATATGAATGCATTTATGTTAGACAAGTGGCCTCAGATATCTTAAGAAGGGGGGTTGAATTAAGATATTCCAAACTACATCCCCAATTAAAAATCTATTTCACTTTTTATTCAAGTTATGAATTCCCTTAATGACAATCTTCTTAAATATTGATTCAAATAAAACAATTTGAATACGAATATAAAGTAATAATAAATAAAGGAGATTAAGGGAAGAGAAAGTGCAAACTCAGATTTATACTGGTTCGGCCACACCCTTGTGGCTACGTCCAGTCCCCAAGCAACCCGCTTGAGAGTTCCACTATCTTGTAAATTCCTTTTACAAGTTCTAATCGCACAAGGACAATCCTTCCTTTGTGTTTAGAATTCCTTTACAACAAGAGACTCACGGTCTCTTAATCCCTTAGAGAATGAGGAGAAGAAGAAGAATAAATCTCTCTAGAAAGAGATGGATTTTACAGATTGAGCACTCAAATAATTCCTTAATGAATTGCAATTGAATTGGCCAAGGAATTCTTAAGAGGATAAAATGATTTTGCTCTTTGAGAGGATAAACACTTGTTGTTCTGAAAAACTCTGAGCAAATTCGTGTTTAAGTCACATATATATAGACCATTGGTGGTCATGAATAAAGCCTTTGAAAAGTTGTGACTCTTAGAATTATTTTTCTGAAAATCCTGTCTGGTAATCGATTACGGTAATTGTGTAATGGATTACAGCTTTTAAAATTTGAATTAAAACGTTTATTAACTGCTGGTAATCGATTACCAAAATTGTGTAATCGATTACACAGTCTAAAATTTCGAATTCAAATTTTAGTAGCTGTTATAAAATATATTTGGCCACTGGTAATCGATTACATCCTCTGGTAATCGATTACCAGAGAGTAAAACCTTTGAAAAACACTTTTTAATTTAAATTACTTGGCCAAACCTTTTGCTAATTCAATTAGGAATTCCCTTCCTAATTTACTAGTGATCATCTTGATGTTGTGACTTGTAATCTTGAAGTATTGTCTTGAATTTAATCTTGAAAAGCCCATTTGCATCAATTTTATCATATCATCATGATCATCATCAAAACACCAAAGGCAATTGCATCTACAATTTACGGACATGAGAGCCCGGAAAATCATCTCTTCTTACTTGCGCATTTGGGGACGCAGTTCCCCATGTGTGTAGTTAAGAAGGTGATATGGATCTTCTGGCTTCCCATGACAAAAGACGAGACCAACATACAACGCGTGCGTGACGACATGATGCAGACGTGCAAAAGCGTAACATGGGGATGTACACAGTATGGCAATATCCACAAATAATCATACAGCAAAGGCGTACATGACATTTAGGCTATATGCATGGCAGTGTTTAAAAAGGCACGCAGTGTGTTTGCTCCGTGCCCCTATTTGGGGACCTATAGGATAATATCTAGGGGTCTCTAATAACTACTCCCAACGATCCATATCTCACATGGCTGTTTTCTAGAGGTATCATCACTCAAGATAATAATATTGTGCCGGTATGGAATACCAGCGACAACACATTATAAAGAGAGAAAGCTCTAGACGAGGTTTCACTATTATCTAGCAAGTCGGAGACCTAGCATGACCATAGATTCACCTCCACTCCTTAGATTCCCATGGACCCGGGTATAGGGCCCCTTTTTTACTCAAACCCGTGGGTGCTTAGAATGCAGTGTAAAAATGTGGAAAAGACAGCATTTATTATTTTTACACAGTTCAAGAAAAAACACACACACAAAAGTTTCACAATTCCACACTTTCCTTAAAATAGGCCTAACTCACAAAAAAGTCCCCAGTGGAGTCGCCAACTGTCGCAACCTACCCTTTTGTGGGCAAGCGAGGCGAGGCTCATGGGTGCGTCTTCCAAAGGATGAAAATGCGCGGAGTTGCCACCAACGTTTATTTGTAGAAAACGTCGGAAAAACCGAAGGAAACCGGTCATGAAGAATATTCCAGATTCGAGAGTTGTATTTACGTTTGAGGAAGGTATTAGCACCTCTCACATTTGTCCCAAAGGACAACAGCCTTAAATTAGAACTGTGTGAAATTGCGTATCTAAACTTTTATTTCTTTTTTATTTTTGAGGTCGACAAAAGCGGGGCTCTTGCTCCTACGTACCCTCCATCGAAGAGGAAATCAGACCTACGTAGTTCTTTCTAAAGGGTGAATCAAGCGATTCTTTTTACTTTGAAGGTGGTCCTTTTAAGGCGTTGGACCTTAAAAGAATCCATTTTACTTGGTGAGAATAAAACTGAGGTATCGAACCTTAAAATCCTTTTTAGTGATTTTTTGCGGACGAGCTTGACTTTGCGAGTTGATTTTAGCCTTAGTTTCACTTTAGTTATTAGTCAATTCAATTAAGAAAGATAAATCCCAAAGAGAAACGTCCGATTGATTTTTTTGGTTTAGATATTTTTTGATTATTATATTATTATTTTACCTCTTTTTGGTTTCCAACGTGGTTACGGCATGATCGAATGGTCGGATTTCATTTTAACAAAAATTAATGGATATTACAAATCAAATGATCGGTGGAAATTTATTTTATTTTTTAATTAGGCGAGAAAATGACTTAAGTAAATGACAAAAGCACGTCAAAAGGGGGTACGGAAAGTAAATGAAACAAAAATAAAAGTACGCGAAACAAATGGGGACCACCAAGGGTACATATAATGAATTGAAAAGTTCGATTTCGGGAACTTACCGGTTGAAGACCGAAGAACGACGAAGAACGAACGACGAACGACGAAAAACGGTTGAAAATCTTTGCGAAATCACCCACGGAAACGTTACGGAAGCACCTCGGCGTGGATTTTCTTCACGAAAACAATTTTCCTCACTAATTTTAAGTGATTACGAAGTACTAGAAGGGCTGAACCCCTTTCTCCTTCACTCCTCCCTCTATTTATAAGAAAATAGGGGAGGAGCTTGCCACCCAGCTTGCCCAGGCGAGCCAGGTTGCTTCCTCCAGAAGCAACCGCCTTCTGGAGGAACATCCTGGAAGGCCCAAGTGGGTCTGGTTGCTATTTGCACCTCTTTTTTTATTAAATACACCACCCTTTGCTTTTTTTTGGTGATTCTTTTTTCGTAATGTTACGAAACTTTACGAATTTCGTAATGATACTTGTTTTCTTTCCGTAAGGTTACAGAACCTTACGGGTCATGTAATTACTCCCTTTTTAGCTTTTGGAATGTTACAGAAACTCATGGATTGCGTAACAATACTTCCTTTTGATTTTCGACATGTTACGGAATTTCGCGGATTGCATAACAATGCTTCCTTTTGATTTCCGACATGTCTCGGAACGTCACGTATTGTGCAACAAAGGGTGCCAAGTACCTCGAAGTTGTCAACCAAAGGTTGCATGCCATCAAACAATAGTCCCCGGACGAAATTAGGGTATGACACACGCCAATGGGCATGCCATGGCCAGAAAGATTTTGAGGGCAGGCTATTACTGGTTCGCCATGGAGAGTGATTGTTGCCTCCATGTGATGAAATGTCATAAGTGTTAGACATTTGCAGACAACGTCAATGCTTTGCCCATGCCTTTGAACGTTCTGATAGCGCCAAGGCTTCAAACGGGCATCGCTTCATCCTGGTTGCGATCGACTACTTTACCAAATGGGTCGAAGCCATCTCACACTCCAACGTCTCGAGAAGCGTGGTAGTCAGGTTCATCAAAAGGGAGATAATCTGCCAGTATGGATTGCCAAGGAAGATTATCACAGACAATGCCACCAATCTGAATAACAAAATGATGAAGGAAATGTGCGGGGACTTCAATATCCAACACCATAATTCCACTCCTTACAGGCCCAAGATGAATGGGGCAGTAGAGGCAGCCAACAAGAATATCAAGAAGATTATTCAGAAGATGACCATGTCATATAAGGATTGGCACAAAATGCTCCCTTTTGCGCTGCATGGTTATCGTACCTCGGTACACACATCAACCGGGGCAACGCTGTTTTCATTGGTGTACGGAATGGAAGTCATGCTGTCATTTAAGGTGGAAGTCCCTTCTTTGAGGATTCTGGTAGAATTTGGGTTAAAAGAATCGGAGTGGGCCCAAGCATGCTTTGATCAACTCAATCTTATAAAAGGCAAGCGACTGGAAGCTATGAGCCATGGGCATCTGTACCAGAGGTGGGTGAAGAATGCTTTTGACAGGAAGGTACGCCCGCGCAAATTCAACAAGGGAGACCTTGTGCTGAAGAAAGTATCCCAAGCCCTAAATGAAAATAGGGAAAAGTGGGCTCCAAACTATGAAGGGCCATTCATCGTAAAGAAGGCCTTCTCCGGAGGAGCCCTGGTGCTCGCCAACATGGATGACGAGGAGTTACCTTCACTTGTGAACGCCGATGTCATTAAGCGATACTACGCTTAACACTTGGGGCAATTAGGAGAGTCACTGCATGATTCTACTCTGTGGTTTCCCCCAAAGATTTTCTGTCCTTTGTAAACTCTGATCGGAACATCTAATGAACATCAGATCGATGATTCACTTTTCAAATCTTGCATTGTGTCTACTATTGCTTTAAGATGCGTAATCTTTTTATGGTCCGAGCCATTTCGCTCGATCTATAGGGGTGCTGCAAGTGCTTAAGTAAAATTGAACATAATAGACGTTTGTTTAAGTTCTTACGCTTGAACTGCTCATGCATACGCATGCACATGCATTTTTTTATCCTATGAATCGAAGGACAAGAAAGGATTTGTTTTGAGCGATGGTCAATACCGCGCCAGATTCAAGACAAAGATAAACCAAGGTAAGTGGTAGCGTAGTCAGGTTTTACTGCGTGGTGCCATTTCCAGCTTTCAGAGACTTAGGGACGAATACGAGCAGATGCTAGGCCCATAATCAGCAGATCATTATCCTGCATCCGGCTCAAGACATTAAAGAAGTGCTACTGGGAGGCAGCCTAGTATCCTTTAAGTTCCTGCTTGTGGTTTATCCATCTTTTTCTAAAAGTCATTGTCGAATGTGCCTAGGTTATTCTTAATCCTAGGAACTTAAAATAAACAAGCGCCAACCCAAAGGAAACACAATTTTGCAAAGAATTTGGTAAAAACAAATGCACATGGTTAGCTCGCCTGGGCGTGCACCCCCTGCACAAATTAGTTTAAAAAGAGGGGGGGGGGGTGAGTTTTCTTCACCCGAAACTTCCCCACCCCCCCACTCAAAAACGCCATTACCCACGGGAACCATGAATTGGCAGCCCTAGATCACCATTTTTGGTGCTTTGGCTTCCATTTTTGGTACTCCAACTCACTCCAACAAGTAAGTACCTCATTCTTGGGCTCTCTAGCTTGCCATTGATGTATTTTGGTGCTCTAAGTTGCATATATTTGCCCAAAACCGTGAAGCATTTATCCTTGAATTGTTGTTTGATTTTATTGAGTTGAAGGGTTGTAGGCAATGGCATTAGGCCTAAGTTGTATTATGAAAAGATTGGGCATGCCGCATTGCCCCAATCCCCTTGCTATTCATGCCTAAATGTGCGCTCTCCAAGTGCTCGGTGAAATGCCTCAATGGCATTTGCGCATGATTTTGTAAGGAATAACCTATGAAACAATTTGGTATGCGAATGTTTGCCATTTTTAAGCATGTAGGCAGTTTTCATGAGGACTAGAATGATACCTTAGGCCTAGGAATCGAGGGTTGTTTTTGGGTGCAAGAGAACACAGAAGTGGGTGCATATAAGGTGAAGCTTTCCCTTTAGGCCAACAATCAACTTTGGGATGCACCATGATGTTTGCCTTACACCTAGATGTTTGAAAATGTTGCTCATCATGTACTTGTAGGGGCAGGTTAGGTAGCAAAAATACCTCAAATAACTTAGGTAGCAAAATACCTTAGGTAGCAAAAATAATTTTGTTAGTTTAATTAATTTAGGTGGCAAAAATACCATGTTAATATGATTAAATTAGGTAGCAAAAATACTTTGTTAATTTAGGTAGAGAAAATATCTTTATTAATTCATGTATTAAGTTAGGTATCAAAATGCCTTTGTTAATTTTATATGGTAGCAAAAATACCTTTATTGATTTATACCTTTGAATATGTGCATATGTAATTTGGGTAGCAAAAATACTTGAATGTACGTATATGTAATTTGGGTAGTGAAAATACTTGAATATGTGTATGTATAAATTTGGGTAGCAAAAATACTTGAATATATGTATATGTAATTTAGGTAGCAAAGATACTTGAATATGTGTATATGTAATTTGGGTAGCAAAAATACTTGAATATATGTATGTATAAATTCAGGTAGCAAAATACTTGAATGTGTGTATGTAAATTTTGATAGCATAAATGCCTCATAAAATGTATATATGTTGCATGTGCCTCATGAATGTATGTGTGTTGCGTGTAGGTAGCAAATGCCTCATGAAATGTATGTGTGTTGCGTTAGGTAGCGAAGATACCTTATTCAATTTAGTTAGCAAAATGCCATGTTGACTTAATTAGCAAATGCCTTGACTATGTGCATGTGTATTTCTTAGGTAGCAAAAATACCTTGAATATGCGTGTGTGCCTATAAGTATGTAAGTTGCTCTAGGTTTACACTCGGAAAGGGTCGTAGGCCATTGTTTCTAGGCTTTGCTTTAAAATGGCATTTCCTTGTAAACTGACTTTCCGAATGTTTGTTTTTGCAGGAAATGGCCCCGAGAAAGCTTGCCACAAAGAGATCCAGGAAGGACGCCACTGGAGAAGGCTCCAACGCTACCCAACCAGCTAACATGGATTATGACAGCCACCGATTCTGGAGTGCCAAGCATCAGCAGCGCTTCGAGACCATTAAGGGATGGTCATTCCTTTGAGAGGGGCGGGTCCAACTGAGGGATGATGAGTTCCCTGACTTCTAGGAGGAGGTAGCTCGTAGACGCTGGGCACCCCTTGTGACCCCCATGGCTTAATTCGACCTAGAGATAGTCATGGAATTCTATGCCAATGCTTGGCCTACCGAGGAGGGAGCTCGGGATATGCACTCATGGGTGCGGGGACAGTGGATCCCCTTCGATGCAGATGCCCTTATCCAGTTCTTGGGCCACCCGCTGATCTTGGAGAAAGGTCAGTAGTGAAAATATAGCCAGAGGAGGAGCCAAGTTTCCAGCTTTGACGAGGATGTCATCACTCAGATTTTGTGCATACTAGGGCAGAATTTAGCCTAGACCGCTGAAGGGAGACGAGTGTGGATCATGCACACCAGCATGACCACCCTGACCCAGATATGGATGACGTTGCTGCTCAACAACATCCTGCCCAATGACCACAACTCTAATCTCCCTCTGCCGAAGTGTCAACTGGTGTATGCCATTCTGGCACAGATGAGTGTCACGTGGCTCAGTTGATTGCTAATGCCATCTATCAGTTTGCAGGAACGGGGCCTACGAGGCACCCTATGGACCCAGAAAAGTCCAACAGGGCATTAGGATTTACAGCACCGATCACGGGCCTCTGCCAATTTTACGGAGTGCCAGTCGCCCCCAGCAAGGTCATCCAGCCGCCTATCACAAGAGCCTTCATTGAGAAGTACTGCATGCCCAGGCTGGTGTAGGGTGAGGCACCACAGCAGCCTGGGGATGAACAGCAGTAGGGCGCAGATGCCCCACCGCCACCTCCGAAGTCTACCTCTGATCACCTGCGGAGATTGGAGCGGTATATACGACATGTGGCTGACCAGTAGGCAGCCAACCACAAGGATCAGGTGCGGCTGCATGAGACTTTCTACCAGTACGCGCACCGCCGACTTGGCTAGGATTCCAGCCCATACATGTGGCCTACTATGGAGCATTTTGAGACTGCAATATCATGGCTGGGGGATTGGCCCGAGGATCAGACAGGACCTGCCGGTACTCCTAGAGGTGAGGACGAGGCTGAGGACAATCAGAACATGGCAGACCTGATAGATTTCCTCCTATGAGAGCGGCAAGGACGACCGGATCGCCAAACTTGTGATTTTCCTCTTTCGACATTAGTGCTTTCATGTGTTTGACATTGTTATTTTCAAGTGCTTGACATTAGTGCTTTCATATGTTTGACATTGTTATTTTCATGAGTTAGACGTTATTTTCTTTCAGTTGTTTGACATTATTGCTATCAGTTGTTATGTCCAAATTGAATATGCCGTTATTACATTCAGTTATCTATCACGCGTTGTCGTATTTGCTTCGCCATGTTTTGTATGAAACGCTAAAAAAATGTAGGTCTTGTGTACTTTTAGTTGCACACCTTGTTTTCCATAACATGTAATCGCGGATACCAACTGTACCCGATTTGCAAACTATCTTTAATCCTTTCTTGAAGCGTTTGACTAAAAGAAATAGACAAAAACAAAAAAGAAATGATAAAGATAAAAATTTTGGTCAACTAAAAGCCAACACGCTTTTCAAAAATGAACTTGCCAAAATTTCACCATTCAGAACATGAGCAGATTTTTGAGAAAAAAATGTGTGTGCACCTAAAGGGTGAATGCTGTGAATTTTCCTGAATGCCCAAAATGGACTCGAATGAATGCATGAATTGCTAAAGGAGGATGAATTTTTCCCATAACGCTTCTGAGACATTTTCGTGAAAGTTTCTTCGCCATTCCTCGTTCATTCTTCATGGTTCATCAAGCTTTAACCGGTTAGTTTTCGATCTCGAAGTTTTCAATTCATTTGAAATCATTATAAGGTCCAATGCCTTAAACAATCCTCGTTGCTTTTATCGGTTAAAATGGACCGTTCAAAAGTATAAAATCAACACACCGAATAACTTTCTTGCTTTCTTTAGAACTACGTAGGTCTGAGTTCCTCATCGTAATTGAGGATACATAGGAGCAAAAGTCCCGCTTTTGTCGACCTCAAAAGATAAAAAATGTAGAAAGGGGAAGATCAAATAAAATGAAAGTCATGATTTTGCACATTTGATTTAAGGCTATCGTCCCTTATGACGGATGAGTGGGGTGCTAATACCTTTCCCGTGCGTAAAAACAACTCCCGAACCTTTCACACTTGAAGTTCGTAGACACACGTTTCAGTTTTTCTAACGTTTTCCTCAAATAAACGTTGGTGGAGACTCCATGCATTTTCCTACCTTGGAAGACACACCCGTGAGTCTCACGTCGCCCTCCCGCCGAAGGGCAGATTGCGACAATATGCAACATCCAGAATTGTATTCACGAGCAAAACCAGCTGGTAGCATTCTCCCTTGAACAAGAAAAAGAAGTTTGATTTCTAAACTATTTTCTTGTTTCTTCAGTTATATAACATGTTTTGTTTTTGAATAAGACTTAATTACATTTATAGTTTAATCATGAATTTATAAACTTCACGTATCAATGCAGGGATTGCAACAAATGCAGACTTCAGCATGAGTAGTTCAGATCGAGGCAGTCGTCAACTTCTTCAAAAAGTACAAAAAATACTTTAAAAAAAATACACTCTAAGACAGTTGTCTCCACGACCGTCTTAGAATGTGTTATTCTAAGACAGTCATGGAGACAACCATCTTAGAATGTTCGCACATTCTAAGACGGTCATTAAAAACCATCGTCGTAAACACGTATTTTTCTACGACGTCTAATACAACGACGGTCAATAACAGACGTTGTATGTAGCAAATAACCGATGTAGAACAACTTTTTTGCAATAGTGCCATGACATTTAAAAATAAAGATATAAAATAATAGAGACAAAAAAGTTATTTCCTTTATTATAAAAAGCTAGACAACCCAGTAGTTCAACGGAGCAAATAAGACATGATTCTGATTAAGATTTACCCAATAGGAAAATTGGCATGCCACAATTTCTTATTCCTAAAATTAAATTTGTCTCAAAGTGAAAAATATAAATTAGAGCTAATAATATGAAGAACTTAAAAAAGCAGCAACAACGGAAATGATTTTGAATACAACACTCATGAAAAGAATATTAATATAGCGATCAAACGGAAAAGAAAAGAAACAGTTACATTGGAAACAAAAAGAAATTATAAAAACAAAAATATTGCCTCTTGTTGCATGACTTCTTCCTCAAGAAGAAGCAACCACGCTTGTACTTTGAAACTGGAAGCGATGAAATCTGTTCTTGGGAGATGCCACGACTTTCAGTTCCAACAATCATTTAAGCTCACTTGGCCTCTCATAAGATTTCCTAAAGAAGAAGAAACCACGTTTGTACTTTGAAACTAGAAGCGATGAGATCTGTTTTTCGGAGATACCACGGTGTCATACCCTAATTTTGTTTGAGGACCATTGTTTGTTGGCATGCGACTTTCGCTCGACCACCTCAAAATGTTCAACACCCATCATTGTGGAACCCGTAAAGTTTCGAGATGTTTCGAGAAGAAACAGGTCAAAAACACGAAAACGGGAGTGTATTTAGCAAAGTGGGGTGTGTGTAAATAAACTGTTACACTCTAATTTCATCTGAGGACCATTGTTGATCCCTTCGGAAGGCTTAGCACTCATCACGGTGGACCGTAAAGTTTCATGAGATTTTAGAAAGAAAACGACCAAAAACACAAAAATGGGGGGGGGGTGAACTTATCAAGATAGGGGTGTAAATAGCATTTCAAATCTAGGCCCTTCCGAAACATTTTGGAAATTGGGTTGCTTAAGGAGGAAGCAACTAGGCAGCAAGCTCCTCCATGTTGTTTAAAAATGGTTTCCGGGGCTTCCGTGGCTTTCGTAATGCTTCCGTAAAATTTCTGAAAACCTTGGGTAAGCATATTTCACTTAACATTGGTGAAAGGGAAGAGAAAAAAAGATGAAAATTAAATCCGAAACACTTCCGTAAGGCTTCCGTAACTTTTCCATAAAGTACGAAAATGGGGGTGAACTTAGTAATTGAGGTGCGCTTAGAAATCTTCCTCAAGAAGCCTCTGGGCGGCAAACACCTCTCTAGGGGAGGGGGGCTGTTTCAAAATATTCATGACCCCAAAGCTATGCATTTCGGCTATTTTGGGCAAAAAACACGTTTTCGTGAAGAAAAATCGAGTCGAAGTGCTTCCGTAACGCTTCCGTAAGGGATTCTGTGGAAATTCTTCATCGTTCTTCGTCGTTCTTTAGTCTACAACCGGTAAGTTCCCAAAATTGAATCTTTCAATTCATTCTATGCACCCTTAGTGGTCCCTACTTGTTTTGTGTACTTTCACTTTAATTTCGCTTACTTTCAGTTTTCTTTTCTTCTGCTTTAATGAGCTTTTTATCATTTATTTAAGCCATTTTCTCACCTAATTAATGATAAAATGATTTTCAACTGATCATTTGTGTTGTAATCTCGTTTAATCACTGTTAAAACAAAATCTAACCGATCGTTCACGCTATAACCTCGATTAAACCAAAAAAAGGCAAAATAATAATAAAATAATCAAAATATCTTGAAAAATAATAATAAAATAATCAAAAAAATCAATCGGACGTTTTTCTTTGGAAGTTTCCTTGAATGAATTGACTAATAACCATAAGTGAAACTAAGGCTAAAATCAACTCACAAATCAAGCTTTTTCCGCAAAAATCACTAAAGACCGTTTTAAGGTCCAACGCCTTAAACGGTCCTCTTTGCTTTTATCGGTTAACATGGACCATTCAAAAGCATAAAATCAACATGTAACTTTAACGCTTTTGCAAGAACTACATAGGTCCGATTTCCTCATTGCAATTGAGGATACGTAGGAGCAAAAACCCAACTTTTGCCGACCACCCCAAGAGATCGTTAATGGTCCAACGCCTTAACATTTCTCTCCTTTCAAAAACCAAGAGATCGTTAATGGTTCAACGCCTTAATGTTTCTCTGCTTTCAAAAACCAAGAGAATGGTCCAACGCCTTAACGTTTCTCTCCTTTCAAAAACAAAAGATCATTTAATGGTCCAACGCCTTAAATGACCTTTTGTTCGGTTAAAATATATCTTGCTAAAAAAGATAAAAACAACTTAACCAACGTTTAGTTCTCAAAGAACTACGTAGGTCTGATTTCCTTATCGCAATTGAGGATACGTAGGAGCGAGGGAAACACCCCTGTCGACCACAAAAAGATAAAAAAAATACAAAAGGCATAAAAAACATAAAAACGTAAAAAGGGAAAATAAAACAAATTGAAGACATGATATTGCACACTTGGTTAAAGGTTGTCGTCCCTTGTGACGGACGCGTGGGGTGCTAATACCTTCCCCGTGCGTAAAAAAAACTCCCGAACCTTTCACGATTAAAGTTCGTAGACCACACCGTTCTGGTTTTTCCCTCGTTTTCCTCAAATAAACGTTGGTGGCGACTCCGCGCATTTTCCTTTCTTGGAAGACGCACCCGTGAGCCCCGCTTCGTCCTCCCGCCGAAGGTTAGGTTGCGACACACGGCCTTGAGTTCCAACAATCATTTAACTCACTTGGCCTCTCATAAGATTTTCCCAACTTGGTGATAGTGCATCTTCAAAATCAATCTGAGAAATTGAAAATAAAAATAAAAATCAGAAACAACTTTCAGTGCTCTGGATCCGGGATAAGCTGAACTCAATTGACTTTAATATAATTAAAAAAACAAAAGACTTCATTATATTTTTTTTCTTCTTTTTTTGTTTGGTGTATGAAAAAGACCTTGCATATTTCTTTCCCAACAAGTTCCAATCTTTAGTAGCTCCAGGCCCTTTGTTATGACCTGCCTAAATCACATAGTGCTTAATTACTTGGTGAAAAAGCATCCCCTAGAAGTGCCCTTTTTGACTGGAAAACAAAAAATTATAGTTTAGGTTGGGAGCATGAGCAAAATATGTTCATAGAAGTTTCATACAACACACCACTTTGAAATAAACAAACTAAGCTACTAACAGAGAGACTGATGCCAATAAAAGTTAAGAGTACTTGGCTTTATTCTCTTCAGCCAATAGAGAAGATATTCATTTCAGGCTGTAGGTCTTATTCTATATCCAGCAATATAGCAATGCTCAAGGTAATAACATTCAACTTAGTTTTCAAACCTGTTACATGACTTTGTAGTACTTGCCATATACTCACTGGTATGAAAGCCTACTTGGCTACTTGTACAAACTGTGAGTGGACAAATATTTGACAAAGCTTCACTCAGCCTCGTAGAAAGGACCTTAAATATAAACTCATAAAAACTAGAGACTACGCTTATAGGTCTATGATTCTTTATCTTGAAAGATCTATCCTTTCTAGATACTCAATTCACCAAAAAGAAAAACAAAAATGAACAAATGACAGGGAAAAATAAAATTGTGACAAGAAAATCCTAAAGCAATTTAATTTATGGAAGTATATACAACATAAAGGCAAATCATAGCTTTGTTCTTTGGCTCTTGTGTCATGACTGCATAGCATAGTGCTTACCTTGAATGCTCCATCTTCGGAAGACAAAAGGAAGAGCCAAAGTCAGCACCTTGGGTAGATACCCCATTCCTTTCAAAAACCTTCAAAATATCTTTAGATGAATTCACTCGACATTAAATAATTTTTATCAAACAATAAAGAGAATTTTAAAAAAATGGAGCAAAAGAGAATTAGTTATTACACTAAAACATGCAATCCTCCTTTTACAACAAACTGGAATTAAAAAAACTCAAAATTTTGAAATTAAAAAGCAAAGTTATCCCAAAATCTCATAAACCTTTTTGGATTTGATGATTCATCAAGTACTCTTAAATCTCCTAAACCCGAAACCACATAATATGAACTGAACATGAAAAATTTGTGAAATGAGAATGAATTGAATTTGAAAAAATTAACAAAGAAAAAGTTAAAAGGTTAAAAGCAAAAATAAAACCATCACTTCTTTGAAGAAAAAAAAAGCAAGAAGTTTATGGTTAGAGAAGATAAAAGAAAGTAGTAGTTGGATGAAGATTTCATGTAAGTGTGATAGCGGTGGTAGTTAAATTTTATGGAAGAGGTAGGTAGGAGTTACGATAGGAAGAATGAGATAATGGAAACCAAATAATTTTAGATGTAATGTCATAATAATTAGAACCAAAAGATGTCAAAATGTCCACTTATCAAATATCAAAAGATGAAGAGTATATAGTTATTCAATTTTCAAATATCATTTCAACAAATTGAAAATTATAAAATTAATCATTATTTAGATAGAATAATATAAGATTCTTATGACATTTAAGAATAAAGATATAAAAAACTAGAGACAAAAAATGTTATTTCCTTTATAGAAAGCTAGACAACCCAATAGTTCAACATAAATGTTACCTCTTGGTCGCACATTGAATGCTCCATATTTGGAAGATAAAAGAAAGGGCAAAAGTCAGCACCTTGGGTAGGTGCCAACCTCTTGGTCGCACAAAAAACTTTGTTGTTTGATCATTGAGGTTAGCAGCTCAGTGACAATGCATCTTCCGAAGAGAAATCTATGAAGAAAACAGTAGATAGATGAGACAAGGAATGTAGTTGCAACTCTAAAGAATGCAACTAGTTGTATACACCATAGTTCTTAACCACAATCCAAAGGTAGACAATCCAGTAGTTCCACAGAGCATATAATACATGATTCTGATTAAGATTTATCCAGTAGTTACATTGGAAACAAAAACAAAGTATAGAAATAGAAATATTACCTCTCAAAAACAAAGTATATATCTGTTCTTGGGAGATACCATGGCTTTTAATTCAAGTAGTTCCTACAATGAATAAAATGATATCAAACCTTAGATCCTTAGCAAGAGCACTGGTACACCACAAAAATAGCGTCAACACCCATACAGGTTCATCCAAGGTGGTTTTTTGTTTGATTTTGTTTAGGAAAAAGATAAAGAAGAATAGAAAATGAATGAAAATGAAAATGAGGAATAGAAAACTGAGAAAAGGTGAAACCCATTCAAATTCAAATTTAAAATGTAATTCAAATTTTTTTGTGCAAGGAAGCACAAAATTTGGGAAAGAAGAAAAGGTGGATAGAGCTAGTGTAGGTTGGGATTGCCTAAAGCAAGATGATGAAAGGTAGTAGATACAAATTGCCTAAAGGAAAGCGATATGGATTTCAAATTTTTTAATAGCTGAAAATTTGGGAATGCAACACATGTGCAATTTGGTTGTTCTTTTATTATAAAGATATAGAAGAGATAGATAAAAAAAAAAAAAGTTAGAAAGGAAGGGAAAGAAATTTTGAAGGGAAATGTTTTTCCCCACATCTAGACATATGACCTAATCAAACCTTGTTTTACTAATAGTAATAAGAGATTCTTTTATATTTAATGTCACACTCAACGAGTCAAGAAATTGGCGGTAAGTTATGACGTTAAAAAATATACTACCAATTTAGCATAATTTCAAGAAAATGAGTTTTTCAAAGTTATCTTAAAGGTGACAAAATTATCATATTAACGTGTTAAATCTAGTTTTTTTTCTAAAATTTTGTTAGTCTATTTCTACCTACCTCATGCTTTGAGTAACGATAATTTTAATTTTTATAAATTATAATTTAGTTCACATTGAGTTTTTTCTCAATGGTTTAATGAATCTATTGTTTGATATAAAGAGAAATTAGATTTATATAAAAAAATTAACATAAAATAAACTTTAAATAATTTAGCATATCAAATTAAATCAAACCTAAAAATAAAACCTATCACAAATAATATAACAAATTGATATTTAATCAAATTCTTATTTGACATATTCCATTCTCACCCATATCAATGAGCTAGCAATGTCACTGTTATTTTATCAATTAAATACTATTACTTGACTACTTGACCGCAGAAACTAATTAAAAAAAGACAACAAAAAAAAACTCCAATTTTATAATTTATAATAAGAAGGGAAAAGATTACTGAAGTATTGTAAAAATTAAACACCTCAACGAATAAAAGATTCAAAATTCCACGCAGGAGATGACCGAAAACTCCTATGGAGCAAATAACATAGCAGCCAAGTCCGAACTGAATGGTCGAAAAGCCAAACGTAAAGATTCAAAATTCCACGTAGGAGATGACCGAAAACTCCTATGGAGCAAATAACATAGCAGCCAAGTCCGAACTGAATGGTCGAAAAGCCAAACGTGAAGGGGCAAAAACCCCAAAAGGGGGCACTTTTACAAATTATTTCCCAAAAAGGGGCTTTTTTGCAATTATTTCCCGGGGGGGGGGGGGGGGTCTGTTTTTTTATTGCAAAGCGCCCCCCAGACAGGCGCCTCCACTGTGCACGTGACACGTGG